>NC_143584.1:133489570-133714570 GCF_048544385.1 Mastigoproctus giganteus | reverse complement strand
AAACATTGCTACCAATATTACCTAAATACATGCCAATTTGTCGTCTAGTAAATCTGAGATCTTCATGCAGCTTACGAATCCAAACATTCATAATACTCTTTTGAAAACGCACGGTGGCCCGTATTAATCGAACATCCTGGAAAGGTAATTTAACCCTAAAGCCGTGCGGTACCAGCCCATGCGCTCTGCAACGGTACGCAAATCTTAACTGCTGTTGTTGTCTAGCTTCTTTTACACAATACTTCTGATACTGTCGGAGATGCTGCACAACTATATGGCCATAACTACTCACAATATCCTGAAAGAGGCCTCTGAGGTCGGGAAAACTCATGTCTAAAATATATATAAATTCATACACCGACCATTGAATAAAATTTTAAATTTAATATGACTACAATCTTTACACAAAAATATTTACAATAAACTATTGCGGAATGCTAAAAACTGTAATAAAAGATCATTTACAATAAAATTTGCTAAAATATAAAACATAAAAGCGCTAAAAACCTGAAGCTTTCGGGAGCGTCAGCTCCCTTCTTCAACAGTGAAATGACTTCCTGCAACATCTCCTTAAGTAGCAGGCTCACGGTTCCTCCACACGTGGTATTTCTCCACGTGGTTCAATCGGCACATGGTCAGAACTGGAAGCGGAAATGTCTCGGGAACGTGGCAAAGAAAATCGTTCATCCGACCTTAATATAATTGTTTCAAAGATAGGATTAATACGTATACCTCTATCCCTATTGATGGTATTCCTACTGGATGAACTAATCCGTAAACCCTCGAGCCATTTACGCTCCCAGTATCCATGTGCATGATCCAAAATAATAGCGTCCTCCGGGGAGATTTGATGCTGCTTCTCCCAAAAATTTTCGGCCACAGCAGACTTGTTGTATTCGGCGGTTCTTATGGCATTTAAATGTTCCCAAGGGTTATGGGACACGTTGTGTACAGCTTCCTGGGTGGAGGCTGTGCACAGCTGTGTCTCAGGTCAAAGACCACATACCAAAAGATCTTAGTAGTGGAGTGGTTTATAGAATAGAATGCCCGGATTGTGGGGAGTGTTATGTGGGGGAAACATAACGACGGCTCAGGGATCGTCTGGGGGAACATTTAAATGCCATAAGAACCGCCGAATACAACAAGTCTGCTGTGGCCGAACATTTTTGGGAGAAGCAGCATCAAATCTCCCTGGAGGACGCTATTATTTTGGATCGTGCACATGGATACTGGGAGCGTAAATGGCTCGAGGGTTTACGGATTAGTTCATCCAGTAGGAATACCATCAATAGGGATAGAGGTATACGTATTAATCCTATCTTTGAAACAATTATATTAAGGTCGGATGAACGATTTTCTTTGCCACGTTCCCGAGACATTTCCGCTTCCAGTTCTGACCATGTGCCGATTGAACCAAGTGGAAAAATACCACGTGTGGAGGTACCGTGAGCCTGCTGTTGTTGTTGTTGTTATTTGGTTTTTAGGAGCATTAGCAACTAAGGCCATATTGCTCCGGTGCGGTGGTCATTCCCTGACCTTTCCGCATCTTCCGTATTTGGTGGTGACGGGCTCGAACCCCGGTCTAATCAAGAAGCGTGTGCTACGCACTGCTGCTCCTTCCCACCTGGCTACGGAGGCGCCTACCGTGAGCCTGCTACTTAAGGAGATGTTGCAGGAAGTCATTTCACTGTTGAAGAAGGGAGCTGACGCTCCCGAAAGCTTCAGGTTTTTAGCGCTTTTATGTTTTATATTTTAGCAAATTTTATTGTAAATGATCTTTTATTACAGTTTTTAGCATTCCGCAATAGTTTATTGTAAATATTTTTGTGTAAAGATTGTAGTCATATTAAATTTAAAATTTTATTCAATGGTCGGTGTATGAATTTATATATATTTTAGACACCACTTTACTTTATTTCTAGTCTAGGAATATTAATAAAAATTAATTAAACTCTTATTCTAAGTACAATACAGCTGTTAAACCATTAAAAAATCATATTTAAACAAAATTAATAATGCCATAGATAAATATGAGATTATCTTTTTATACTTTTCTTATCTCTAACTTACCTTGCAAAGAAAGTCAGGAAAATGTGTACGTATAATTCCAAATGATTTCCCCTCTACAGCAAAATGGAAAACTTTTTTTCTCTCTGCATCAATAGTATGTGAAAGCTACAAAAGAATTTTAGGTAACAATCTGTCCACAGAAATATGATAAAGTTATTCACTTAACTACATAAATAATTTGTTTTGTACTGACAGTTTAAAGCAAATCACTTCTAGATTTATATCACTTATTATACCATAAATAATATTTGGAACAAAGGGATAGCAAATGTATCCCTTTGGACCTTTGGTCCAAAGGGATAGCAAATACTAATTCATGTAATTATCAACAACTAATTCATGTAAATAGCAATAGACAACGTATGTAAATAACAAACAACCAATTGTTTCACCACGTAATTTCTAATAAATCGGAAGTATCCCCCCCCCCCCGGACTCAGCCCCCACCCCCCGGCCTACGTAGAAATCAGACTTCTCATCTCATGACCTACAAATTGCATCGCACTGCAACAATATCAATTAACAATAGGCGCAGCTGTGCACTCAAAACCAACCCTGTTATTTAACAAACAGAGAACGGGACTAACCCCTCTTTTTCCGACAGACCGCCAACGGACAGATACCGTAAGTATAACTCTTCTCCCTTATTCCGATAATTACCCGTTGGGCTTTGTTTCTCCTCCACCAGTTTGCTGATTACGATGCTAAGATTAAAGCTTTCTAAAAATTAAAATTATCTGATATTACAAATTAAATTATATGTATCCAATACGAAATTTTTAGAAATCTTCAAGTACCGTGTTAATGGACTAGAAAGGAATAGCGAAAGCTTAAAAAGCGGTACTCACCTTGAAATTAATCTGCGATGGTTTACTTAGGAAGCGTGGTTAATGTTTAAGTTGAATTGTTGAATTGAAAATTAAAAGGGAGGGAAGTAGATAAAAGTTGACTGAGTTAAATAGGCGCAAGGAAATAGAAGTGTACACATCCAATCCTTGGTTGTCATCGAAATAAAGAGAAGAAGGAATGATTAAAAACTATGTAAGTGAATCCGATGAAGCCAATAGTCTTTACGAGGACTTTCGTTAGTTAGAGAACGTCTTCAGTTGGCAATGTGTGGGGAGAGAACGCGCGTGATATTTTAAGAATAAAAAATTATACTCTCGTGATGCCTTTTTTGACATGTGGGAACTTTAATCTCGAGAGGTTCCAAATTGGGGAAAGATTGAAGGGGAGTTTAGAATTTAGAATTTTGAGGTTAGAGTGGTGCTTGTACCATTCAATAACTAGGGCTTCATATTGGAGTATTCTGTAACTGGATTTTAGTTTAATGATTGAAATGGCAGAGTCGATGAGCGGGTTGTGGTTGTGAGTCTGGGCATGAGTTGTAAGTTCTGTGACAGATTGGTTGGACATGAGACTATGAAAATGGTAGTATGCACGGGTATTGGATGTTTTTGATGAGCCAAATTTAGTAGTGGTACTTCCGATATAACATGTGTTGCAGTTTGGTTGACAATTGATGAGGTATATAATATTATTAAGGTCGTTTGTAGGATATTTGTATGAGTCTTTATAGGTGCTGAAGAAGGATCCTAATTTGTTGTAGGTGGAAAAAACAAGGGAGATATCAGTGTTGTTAAATAGGCGTCGGAACTGTCCTGCTAGTTCATTGTGGTAAGGGAGGACTATGCGGATGTTTGTTTTATTTTTGTCTTTGGTTGGGGTGTTAGATTTAATTTTATTTTTAGCGTTAAGGATTGTATTTAAAATAAGTTGGTGGGGGTAACCTCTGGATATAAATTTGTCGGTGATATACTGTATTTCATTGTGAAGGTCAGTGGGTAAGGAACTGTACTTTAGTGCATTGTGAATTTGGTTATATAAAACTGCCTTTTTAGTGTTTAGAGGGTGATGAGAAGCAAAATGTAAGTATTTACCGGTGTTTGTATTTTTCCTGAAAATTTTCGTATTTAATTTTGTGCCTGTTATATAGATAGTAAGATTAAGGAAATTAATCTGATTATTTTGTCCAATTTCAAGGGTGAATTTAAGTCTATCGTGTACAGAGTTAAGTTTTATGAAGAGGTTATCAATAATGGATCTGTTGCCTATTACAAGAATGTCGTCGGCATAGCGCATGTATAGTTTTAGTTCAGGGGGAAAGGGGTGTAGAATTTGGCTTTCAATGGCGGCTAGGTAGATTTCAGATAATGGGGCTGAAATCCCTAGTCCCATTGGTAAGCCAAATATTTGTTGAAAGATTTTTTTGTTGAATCTAAAAAATCTTGCTTCTAATAGAAGGGTGGTGAGTTCAAGGATATGGTCTATAGAAAGGGAGGTACGTTTTGTTAAGGTATCGTCTGTTTCTAAGAATTTGCGTAGGGCTTGTAAAGTAAATGGGATATGGACATTCGTGTAAAGAGAAGTAACGTCATAGGAAGCTAGGATGTCTGTATCGGATATTGTGATATTATTAATTTTTTGAAAAGCTTGATTGGTGTTATTGATCTTGAATGTGGAAAATTTAGTAAGGGGGGTTATGATTTTAACCAGGAAGGAGGATAAATTAGCGAAAGCTGAATTGCTGTATGATACAATTGGTCTTAAAGGGTGGTCAGCTTTGTGTAACTTGATAATCCCAAACATGTGGGGGAGGATGTTATTGCGAATTCCAATTTGCTGTAGTGTGGAAAGGTTGATTTCCTTATTTTGCCTGAGTTTCCTGAGAATTATATCGAGTTTATTTTTGAGTCTTGTGATGTTATGGTTATTAACATTTATGTATGTGTTTGGGTCTGCTAAGATGGATTCTAATTTTTCGGTGTAGATGTCTTTATCTATTATAACGATCGTATCACCTTTATCAGCTTTTTGAATAATAACGTTAGAATTTTTACTGAGTTTGTGTAAATCCATAAGCTGTTGTTTTTTTATATTAGAGCAGGAAGAAAGTTTGGTATTAATAATACTATTTGTTTGGTGCATTAGGCGCCATTTATCGGGATGATGTTCGAGTTTGGACTGGAGTTCAACGATGCAGTCTTTTATAGGGTAATGTTGATTTTTGATGGCAAAATTAAAGCCATATTCCAGGCCAGAAAGTTCAGCGGGTGTAAAGGATTTGGAAGAGAGGTTAACAGTGGTGATTTTTGTGGGGGAACGAGTCGTAAGGGAATTCCATTTTTTATTATGTCTTTGTGTTATTTCTTGGTTGGTAGCATTAATACGTATATTGTTTTTGTTGGTGAACTCGATCCAGGCATGAGGGGTCATTTCTTTTTTAAGGTAAAATCTGAGTTGGTGTATACTATTTAAAAGGCTATATTTTTTGTTATATCTCTTCCTGATTTCTTCACGGATGATCATAATAGATGTGCGGTGTATGATATGGGGATATTTTTTGCAATTATTTTTAGGAAAAATGCGGGCAAATTTAGGGATGATATTGTGGTGGAGGCATTTTTGTAAAAAGGCAATGTGTAACTTATTGGAAAAATATTTGATGAGTATACTGGTTAGTTGAGTTTTTTTATGATTATTAGACATGTCTAAAGGCATCAGAGAGAATAAAGAATGTGAAAAAATTAAAATTGGAGGGGCGGTGCAGATAAGGTGTCGGTTATTACCGTTAAAAATATCTTATTAAATTTGACAATACGAAATTTTTAGAAATCTTCAAGTACCGTGTTAATGGACTAGAAAGGAATAGCGAAAGCTTAAAAAGCGGTACTCACCTTGAAATTAATCTGCGATGGTTTACTTAGGAAGCGTGGTTAATGTTTAAGTTGAATTGTTGAATTGAAAATTAAAAGGGAGGGAAGTAGATAAAAGTTGACTGAGTTAAATAGGCGCAAGGAAATAGAAGTGTACACATCCAATCCTTGGTTGTCATCGAAATAAAGAGAAGAAGGAATGATTAAAAACTATGTAAGTGAATCCGATGAAGCCAATAGTCTTTACGAGGACTTTCGTTAGTTAGAGAACGTCTTCAGTTGGCAATGTGTGGGGAGAGAACGCGCGTGATATTTTAAGAATAAAAAATTATACTCTCGTGATGCCTTTTTTGACATGTGGGAACTTTAATCTCGAGAGGTTCCAAATTGGGGAAAGATTGAAGGGGAGTTTAGAATTTAGAATTTTGAGGTTAGAGTGGTGCTTGTACCATTCAATAACTAGGGCTTCATATTGGAGTATTCTGTAACTGGATTTTAGTTTAATGATTGAAATGGCAGAGTCGATGAGCGGGTTGTGGTTGTGAGTCTGGGCATGAGTTGTAAGTTCTGTGACAGATTGGTTGGACATGAGACTATGAAAATGGTAGTATGCACGGGTATTGGATGTTTTTGATGAGCCAAATTTAGTAGTGGTACTTCCGATATAACATGTGTTGCAGTTTGGTTGACAATTGATGAGGTATATAATATTATTAAGGTCGTTTGTAGGATATTTGTATGAGTCTTTATAGGTGCTGAAGAAGGATCCTAATTTGTTGTAGGTGGAAAAAAACAAGGGAGATATCAGTGTTGTTAAATAGGCGTCGGAACTGTCCTGCTAGTTCATTGTGGTAAGGGAGGACTATGCGGATGTTTGTTTTATTTTTGTCTTTGGTTGGGGTGTTAGATTTAATTTTATTTTTAGCGTTAAGGATTGTATTTAAAATAAGTTGGTGGGGGTAACCTCTGGATATAAATTTGTCGGTGATATACTGTATTTCATTGTGAAGGTCAGTGGGTAAGGAACTGTACTTTAGTGCATTGTGAATTTGGTTATATAAAACTGCCTTTTTAGTGTTTAGAGGGTGATGAGAAGCAAAATGTAAGTATTTACCGGTGTTTGTATTTCTCCTGAAAATTTTCGTATTTAATTTTGTGCCTGTTATATAGATAGTAAGATTAAGGAAATTAATCTGATTCACCCTTGAAATTGGACAAAATAATCAGATTAATTTCCTTAATCTTACTATCTATATAACAGGCACAAAATTAAATACGAAAATTTTCAGGAGAAATACAAACACCGGTAAATACTTACATTTTGCTTCTCATCACCCTCTAAACACTAAAAAGGCAGTTTTATATAACCAAATTCACAATGCACTAAAGTACAGTTCCTTACCCACTGACCTTCACAATGAAATACAGTATATCACCGACAAATTTATATCCAGAGGTTACCCCCACCAACTTATTTTAAATACAATCCTTAACGCTAAAAATAAAATTAAATCTAACACCCCAACCAAAGACAAAAATAAAACAAACATCCGCATAGTCCTCCCTTACCACAATGAACTAGCAGGACAGTTCCGACGCCTATTTAACAACACTGATATCTCCCTTGTTTTTTCCACCTACAACAAATTAGGATCCTTCTTCAGCACCTATAAAGACTCATACAAATATCCTACAAACGACCTTAATAATATTATATACCTCATCAATTGTCAACCAAACTGCAACACATGTTATATCGGAAGTACCACTACTAAATTTGGCTCATCAAAAACATCCAATACCCGTGCATACTACCATTTTCATAGTCTCATGTCCAACCAATCTGTCACAGAACTTACAACTCATGCCCAGACTCACAACCACAACCCGCTCATCGACTCTGCCATTTCAATCATTAAACTAAAATCCAGTTACAGAATACTCCAATATGAAGCCCTAGTTATTGAATGGTACAAGCACCACTCTAACCTCAAAATTCTAAATTCTAAACTCCCCTTCAATCTTTCCCCAATTTGGAACCTCTCGAGATTAAAGTTCCCACATGTCAAAAAAGGCATCACGAGAGTATAATTTTTTATTCTTAAAATATCACGCGCGTTCTCTCCCCACACATTGCCAACTGAAGACGTTCTCTAACTAACGAAAGTCCTCGTAAAGACTATTGGCTTCATCGGATTCACTTACATAGTTTTTAATCATTCCTTCTTCTCTTTATTTCGATGACAACCAAGGATTGGATGTGTACACTTCTATTTCCTTGCGCCTATTTAACTCAGTCAACTTTTATCTACTTCCCTCCCTTTTAATTTTCAATTCAACAATTCAACTTAAACATTAACCACGCTTCCTAAGTAAACCATCGCAGATTAATTTCAAGGTGAGTACCGCTTTTTAAGCTTTCGCTATTCCTTTCTAATTATATGTATCCATATTCAATTAACTAAATAATTTATAAGAGCAAAAATAATCTCAATACAATGGTAAAACTGATAAGGAGTTAACAGAAACGGATAATTATGAGACATTCCTTTAATCTGGCTATCGATCCGCTCAAAGCCCCCGATGAAGTAGCGGGTAGATGACCAGGTAAAGGAATGTTTAGTTGATATTGATTTGATGATTAATTAATGCTATTTAAAGTTTGTTAAAATAATTATAATTTTAACTTTAACTTCATTAAGTATTAATCATATCTTTAATACCATTACAGACTCCCAGGAATAGGTTAGACTACACATTCTAACTGAATCTCCTGTTCCATTTATACCTTAATACCTTTATAGAAAATAAATACCAGAAAATTGAAGTAGTTTAAACAATCAAACTATAATATATCAAGCACGTATAATGTCTAATTGCCATACGACAGTAGCATTAACGTTGCAAGTTATAAATTGAAAATAATCATTTAGACATTTATATTAATTATTTAAAAACACAATATATATTTATTTATTTATTTTTAAACTAAAAGGATACATTTATAAAAAAACTTCTGCAATGACTATATAAATACATTATATATTGTATATATAGTAATAATATATACAAGAAAATACAACCTCAACATTATTTTTACTGTTGAAGAATTCACTGAGAGAAAGTTCTGAAGAAAACTTAGAAAATTCAGCATATTTCATTTCCAACTTTGCTGGTTCTTGCTGATTAGGGGGAAATCCATTAACAATTATTATATGCTCAGCATGAGGAATCATTCCACATTTCCGGGCCACACTCATTGCTGTTAACAAGTTGTCTCCTAAAACAGTTAAATTATTATTTTTTTAAATTACAAGTACAATAAGAAACAATGAAAAAAATCATCAAGCATACATATAAACTAGTTATAAATAAATTTCAACATTATGGAATTTTCTATGGTGGTAATGGTTACTTCCATGTAATGTACAAGTGAGGATGTAAAGCCACAATTATAGGTTTGGTCTGGAACCATTAAGCCATACATCCTTAGGGCTCTAGATATCTGTCAGAGGGGGAACACTCAACAAAGTGCTTAATCATATTACACTCATAACCAAGGGAAATAAACACACTCCAAGACTGTAACAGAAAATAACCCTAGGTCAATCAGAAGCAAACTGGCTGAACCACCCCACAACCAGAATATCACTATTCCACACATTCCTGTAATCAGGGATTACAGGTTCCAGTCCTTCAAACAAGCATTTATCCCATCAAGAGAACTAAGAAATAATCCTAGAGGATCCATCTACTTTTTGGAGTGTGGCTGCCAAGTGGTGTAGGTTGAAGAACTGTATAAGAGATTTTTAAAAAATAACACTTGAACACTCTAAGGATGCATAATTCGACACAGTTGAGAAGTCCTATTTGAGCCATGGAAAATAAAGTTGCAGATTTCAAATCTGCAACTTTACTATTCATGGTTCAATCCTATCATAGAAGCATTTCATACTGAACTCTGGCTCTGTCAATTGAAAAGGTGGCATAAAATTCAATACTGAGTACTTCGGCCTTTTCAAGGGTCTTGAGCGGCACTAAACCTGGAAATACTACATGACACAAATTCACCAGGAAAAAAAATTATCTAGTAGCCCCCATGAATCATCATAAACAAAAAGACAATGCTCATTAATATATATTTCCGAGAAACTAGCCCTTCCATAAAGATTATGTGGCAGGAGCATAGATAATGTAACTATGTTAAAAGAAGAAGAAATACAATTCTGCCTATGTGTGAAATAATATCTATTTCTAAATTATACATATCCTACCACTTCTCTACTAACTTATAAGGGCAGCAAATGATTAAGTTATCATAATTAAATTATTATAAGTTAATTACATAACATTACAAGATAGGTTAGTTTAGATTAAGCATCAGCAGAAGCATATAATGCAAGAAAGCAAGCTTATAGAAAGGTTCCTCAGCTGAGAATGCTATAAATGAATTGGTGACAACTGTCAATGAACATTCTGGTCAATATGTCTTGGCTTGTTCATGGACTTTTTTTTGGGGGGGGGGGAGATAATGCTCTGTGGCAGAACGGCATCCTCCAAAGGCTTCAGGTGTCCCTCTGCCCTGGAAATTTTTATTCCCGGTAAGGGACTATTTACAAGATAGACAGGTAACCGCACGGAACAGCATATTCCGAGCAGACTTGGACTCTGGAGCGTGCCCACAGGGACTTGTTTTTTGGAATACAGTACTCAACAAGCACTTGACTGCATATGATGTGGAAGATGTTCATATTATAGTTTATGCAGATGATTTGGTCTTAAAGAAACTCCTGTAGAGGAGTTTTGTGGTAAAGAAACTCCTGTAGAAGCTAAAGGAAAAGGTGGCTGCTACCTGTTTGAGCCAGCTATATCACGATACAATCTGCATAAGCTAGAGGTACAAGAGAAGTGTTTGAGCTTTCTAGCTCATGTTAATTACCTGAAAGAAAAGGTGAAGAGGCTGTATGCCAAGCTCCGGCGAGAAACTTGCATCAATTAGGGTATTAAGGAGAGGGGGCCCCTCCACCTCCTCAATGATAACATCTATGCTCCAATTGTGACATATACAGCCAGGGATTGGGGAGGAAGAGCCACCAATAGTGCTGTGAGAAAGTCCCTTCTTTCCGGCCACGGATTTGATCTTGGCATCAACCGGGGTATGACAAACAGTCCCCAGAAGGCCTTATGTGTGTTAGGTGAGAAGATTCTGGCTGACCTGCTCAGTGAGGTCATGCCTATTTTATGCCTTGAAGAAATTGGATCTCAGGGAATTATTGTGACATCAGCCAGCTGTAGGGCTGATTGATGGCCTGCTTTTGTCATTTGAGTGGAGGTGAATCTATGATGAGTTGGATATCATCTGGCAAGAACAGTGACTCGTCGATACATATACACCTCAGTATACTCCGTCGTACTGTATGCCTCGGAAATTTGGGGGTCCGCGGCCCCTACCAACATCAAACGCGTGTACTCCGCCGAATACTGGCTCCTTCGTTGGATCACGCAAAAACATCGTCGTCCACCCCAGCAAAGAACAACTGCGATGGCGAACTCACTTAATTTTGCCCGACTTCCAGATCTTGTATTTGAAAAACGCCTCGTTCTCACTGTCAAGATGACAACCGGAATGGTCTCGGAGCCAAGCATCTGGGAACTATGTGGCTGGAGAATCCCCCTACCCGGACTGAGGTCAGCTCCCACGCTCACAGCTGACTATAACAGACTATCGCTCAGTGACCGCTTTCTCCCCAGGGAGATGCTCCCCACAATTGTTTCAATTGACGGCGACCTCTGTAGGTTTGTGAAGGATCGGAGGTACCGAAGACAGATCCTTAAGAGCCTGACCTTGGCCAGGCAAAGTGCACATTGATAAGGGCAGCATAATAATAATGCCCAATATATTGTAAATATTGTTCAAAGCACGATGTCTTTATGAATATGTTGTAAATAAAGTCAACAATATCTTTATGAATATAAATATTAATATAACATAATGTAAATATGAATACCTTTATTATTTCATTGTAAATACTGTCAAAAGCATATATTCTGTAAATAATCTGACATTGATTCTATTTTATTGTTGGCACTGGGAGATTAGCCCGAACTTCGATGTGGGCTCCCTTCCCCCAAAGCTATTGTCCACCAACCAATGTAAAACCCCTGGCATTGCTGCTGTGAAGGGTCTATTGTATATACCATGTTTGTATACAATAAAGATTAAAGAAAGAAAGAAAGAGGTCCAGATTGCCACAGACAGTAATGACCAACCTCCTCATGATGAGGATGGTAACTCGTGGTGAGCATGTGATGGCCCATCCCCACCACAAGGCCAAATGGTTAATGATTAACTTAAGTCATGGTTGTTAGTTAACTTGTTGGGTTCTGTTTGTTGTTTTACTAACCAACTAGACATTGCAAGTTCTGTACAACAATCAGATGAGAAGGCCTCGCATATGGGTGAGAGCCCAGGTGGTGAATCGATGTCAGTTTACTTAAATGACTTCCTCACTGGTCTATACACCAGTCTGTGGAGTGGTTAAGAGAGGGCTTGACATCCCGATTACAATGGGGGGGGGGTAAGATAATATGTGAAACCATACTGTTGGTAATAAATCACTTCATCCTCATACTGCTCATATACAGCAGGCACAATGGATACTTAAAATATGTGGAGGTACACATTGCCAACATCTGTCCCTTCAAAAAACAAAAAATATGGTCTCACAATTTCCCTGGATGAGATACCATAGAGGACTGCAAGTACTGGTAAATTGACTGCCTTCTCTACATGACTGGATTATCAGGGGGCCAATACAAACAAACAATTATATTGGTTCATAGTACCACTAAGCTTACATGTTACCTCATTTGACCAAACAATCTTGTCCAAAAATCTTGCATCCTTCTCCAACTCCACTTTAAACCATTCACAAATATCAGCTTAGATCATCTTTATTCATATTAAGATTTACATTTGGCTCGTATGAGAATGAAGCATACAGTTACTTTGCTGATCTGATCTGATTCTTACAAGCAGCTTGCCTTGCAGATTTTTGTGTCAATTGCAGCAACACCATACAGGTAACCCCAATTTATGCGGATTTGCTTTTAAGAGGTTTTCCCCGCCACTGTCTATACCAGTGGTTGGCAAACTACTGTTCACATAACAAACCTGGCTCACCCAGCCTTTTCTGTACGGCCCATTTACCCAAGTGTTCGGGCCATAAGATGCACAATTGTCACTTTCTGCTGCTGCTTGCCACTCCTTCATGCAGTGGCAATTTATAGTGTTTTGAGTGCGACGGATTTCATCATACCGCGAATATATCACAAATTTACATCAGTGAATATTGTTATATACATATGTTTGGGTACGATAAAATGCATGGCAATCAATAGACTATTAAATAACCACTGCGTGAAGGAGTAGTGAGCAGCAGCAAAGAGAGGACTGTGCTTTGCACAGTCTGAACACTTGGGTAAACAGGCTGTACAAAAATGGACAGGTAGGCCGGGTTTGTTACGCAAACAGTAGTTTCTGTCCCCTGGTCTATATGTTGCCACACACTTGCACACATGTGCTGTGTACGCAGCACTTTAGCTCATATCTGCAAGTTCAAAATTTGTTGCTGATTTGAAGACGAACTTTAAAAACAGAGGTACATAAAAGTTAGTTTGATAGACTTCCTATGCTATTGTTTCCACACGTAAATAATTTATTACAGGTTTAATTTGCACCATTATTAAACATATCAATAAGACTGGCAAAGGAAAGACACAACAATGAGGGTATGCCAGCACATAAAATGAGGCATACTTTTATCAAATTTGGATACAAAGTTAAAAGTCATACAAAAACAAGTCCAGATTTCAGATTGGTGACATTTCATATGAATATAAATTAACCGAATCAACAATAAGGACAATCTTTAAAGATAAGGATAAAATTAAAGAAGTGGGTGAAAATGTTACTCCCTTCTCAGCAAATAAAATCACGCATTCTCAGAGTGAAACCATCCCAGAGTTGGAAAAATTGTTAATTGCATGGATTGAAGATTTAAATCAAAAATCGATACCAGTCAACACGCAAATAATAATGAATAAGGCTCTCAGTCTATATGATGACTTTAAAAACAAACTCTGGGATAATTCATCAATTCCAACATTTTCAGCCAGCAAGGTATGGTTTGATCGATTCAGAAAACTATGGGATATATGCATATGTCTCTATGTGCAGGTGGTTCCCTGTCTTCTCCAACAAATATTGCAGCAATTTCCATTTCGAATGTAGGTGCATTATATCATCTCTCCTCTAAGTACGGGTCTTCTATAAATGCCATGTGCACATTCATTGTTGGATTGGCCTGGGTTATTTGATGCATTTGTTTATATGACTCAGCAAATGGGTTAACTTGTTGCAGCATCATCCATGCACTCTTGGTTTGATTGTTTTTCATGCCATTTTGTTGTTGCTTCAGCAGAATCAAAAATATAAAGTTGTCCATATCCTGGCTTATTTGCCTTGTTTGGATATAGTGGCGAGACCAAATGGTAAATCTTGAGTGTATTCTAAAACAGTATGAACCATTTCCAGGTGGTGATTTAATCTCTGTGCCCATTGATGCAAATGCATTGCTGAGTTGTACTCTCGTATATGTTCTCTGTAGTTATTTGCTTCATGTGTATCCCCTGTAAGCAACTCTTGTAATAGAGTAGGTGTCTCAAACAGTGGTTCAAGTGAAACTTTTCCATCATAACAGCATTTAGTGTATTTATTCGATGTGTTTAACTCATGTCCACAATATCTTGCATTGTAATACTCACAATTAAAACACAGAGTAGAACATCAGTTATCCAGAATAATAAGACTGATCTTTCTTCTTTTTGTAATTAAAGGTAGTACAGTAAGTTCCGGTTATAGAGATCACATTTGCAAATTGAATTTTGATTATAATAAGCAAAAGATCAAGTTTACTACCTATTACTATTGTGGATTATTGCAGACACAGAGCGAAATGGAGATAGAATAAATAATGACAAGTTTAATATTAATTGGAAAACACACATATATTAAATTAGATACATACAAAAGCTTACAGTTAGTTTGCTAACCTTCATCAGTCAAACTGACAGTTAAGAGTGTGGAACATGAGGGCGTATACTGCGTCATGAATGTGAACTGCGTGATGTGATGGTTAATTGTTGGATGTTGAAGCCTGTGGCTGTGACGCATATGAATGTTGCCAACGTTTGTCATTCATCAAAATGGTTGCTTCAATGATAGAGTGGACATGACATCCACTGCTCCTGTTGACTGAGCTATTAGAGCATGTGATGTTCAACGACTCCAACAAGGCACATTGCCGGTAGTGGCGGGACCTATCTACAATCACGACATTGTGGTGTGGGTCAATGTCGTGGTGGGTTGACCAGAACTGTTTGGCAATGGCCGAGTGTTCCATTTCCGCTAAGCGGATGGCTCTTTCGTGTTCCAAAAGATGTTTTCCAAGCCGTCTCACAGTTTCCCCAATGTTGCAGCTAGTGCAGGAACAGAAAGAGATGCAGTAGACTAGACCACTTTGTAGTAAGGTGGGAACTGGTGTTTTCACTTTAGAGATGAGGGATCGTAACTTTCTGCTTGGGAGTTGTATGCATTTTATCCCATGTGATTTTAGGACTCTGATTATAGGTTTGGGTAGTATGGGATAAAGGCGCTTGCAGTTGAATTATTACCTTGGATGTATCTGTAGATCACACCTGTCAAGGGTACTGGTGGGATAGCCACACCTTGCAAGATCTGCCTTGACTTTAGCAATCTCAATGTGCGTCTCGTCTACAAAACTAGAGTTGGTCCATTTGTGCAGTGGCAAGAAGATGGCTGCGCGAGTGTGCTGACCAGAAGTTGGTAAATTGGCCAGCACACATTGGTTTTCGACAGACTGTTGTCTTCAAGAGCGTGCCTTTGCGGCAGACAAGGGTGTCTAAATATGGTATGGTATTGTCCGATTCTAGCTCAATGATGAATTTTATGAAATAAGACAGAGAATTTAGGTGGTCCAAGAGTCGGTCACCCGAATTTCTGGGGATAACAACAAACACATCATCCATGTAGCGACACCAAAAGGTAATGGGATCTGGTACATTCATAATTGCACCACCCTCTAATTCTTCCATTGCGATATTTGCCATGACTGAACTAACTGGAGAACCCATGGCTGTGACATGCACAGCCATGGGTAAATGGAGTCATTGAACATAATTGCACCACCTGTTAAGCACAGTCTGAGGAGATATTGTCAGGTATTAGTTCAGTCCTGCTGCCAAGGGTTTGGTCGTTATCCAAGAGTTCCTTTGCACATTCACCACTTTATAAGTGGACGTATTATTCAATAAATGGAGGACTATTGGGGGGAAGGTCCTTGATTTATTGAATGATACATACACTTATAAAGCGGTGAGTAGGAATCCTTTGGTGGGGCTGGAACAAAAGACCAATAAACTGATACAGAAGTGGTAAAAGGCGAGCAAGATATCGGAGGAAGTTTCTTGGAGGTTGTACGCCGGGTTGCAAATTACCCAGATTCTATGGTTTACCTAAAGTACATAAGGTAGGTGTAGGCCAATCGTTGAGGCCAATTGTTTCGTTTGTGGGCAGCCCGACGCATGCCCCTTTCCAGATTCTTGGCTGGTTTGGTTTCTCCTGTTTTGGGCCAGACTGGCTGGACAGTGAGGAATAGTCAGGAATTTATACGGTTTGCCCAGGATCAGAACATTGAAGAAGAAGAAATTTTGATATCATTTGATGTGGTGACCATGCTTTGAACTGTGTGCGAACGGCCTTGGAGGGCGATAATACTTTGAGAGATATGATGAATTTAAGTGTACAGGACATAAGTGAAGGTGTTAGCTTGTGTTTGTCTGGCACCATCATGGTATTTGCAGGTGTGATGTATCAGCAGATCCAGGGTGTGGTTATGGGTTCACTTATTAGTGCAGTCATTGCTAATTTAGCAATGGAAAAATTTGAGGATAGGATGTTGAGTTCCTCTGGTGCACTATTCCTGCGGGCATGGAAGCGGTATGTGGACGATATACTACTACGTTCGCTATACTACATAGGGGACGTGGGCCAGAGGTTCTCAATTGGCTTAATAGTGGCTCCCCCTTTATAAAGTTTACCTCCAAGGTCGAGTGGGGGGGGGGACGCTCTGCCATTTTTGGATGTTTGGGTTTACAGGGTGGATCGGCAATTAAAAACAAGAGTGTTTAGGAAGGAGATGTGTCGGGCCCAGTATACTCATTTTGGTTCTGCCCAGACTGGAGGTTAGGGCTTTAATGAGCAGGGTTTGGTCGCACTGCTCTTCCTCAGAGGATAGGGAGGAAGAAATCAAGCGGGTCACGGCCGACCTTATGAGATGTGGATATCCCCAGAACATGATTGAAGGTTGTTGTAGACATGGTACTCAGAGGGAGGAGGGGGTACCTGGCTTCACTGCATACATTCCCTACTATCCGGACGTGTCGCAGCCAATAGCCCACATTTTATAGTCATACTAATTATGTTGTGTGCAGCTTCCGAGTCGGAAGCTGCGCACGGTGATGGCAGCGGTTAAAGACCCTGTGGTGGGAGTTGACAACAGTGGGGTTGTCTATAAAATTCAGTGCCCTGATTGTAGTAGTAGTAGTGGCATGTGATGCAAGAAAGCAAGTGTATGAGCTTATGCAGCATCAGCCGAAAAAAAATAAATAAATAAAAAAATCATACCATTCCCTCCAAATGCCTGTCCAGTTCCTCCTTAAATTTATTCAACCTATCAACTTCCACAATGACAGATGGAAGTTTGTTCCAGCAATTAACCACCCGCTGGCTAAAGGCAAATTTCTGCACATCTATTCTACATCTGTCTTTTCTTAATTTGAATTTATGCCCCCTTAGGTTCGTAATCTGAACAAGTGGAAGGATCCCATCAGAATTCAGCATGCTCAACCCATTCAAGGCCTTATATATACCTCAATCAGATCACCGCACAGGTGCCTAGTCTCCAGCCACTGCAATTTGCAGAACTTAAGCCTCTCTTGGTAAGAGGATCCCTTCATTCCCCTCACCCATCTTGTTGCCCTTCTCTATACACGCTCAAGTAAATCTACATCCTTCCTAAAATGAGGCCTCCAGACCTATACGCAGTACTCAAGGCATGGTAGGATGTTACGTTGGTGAGACTAAGTACAGAGCCGACCGGGCTAGCTGGGTGGGCAAAGTGACTGCCTGGCAACCCAAAGGTCGCGGGTTCGATTCCCGCCTCGGGCTTGGATCAAAGTACTGCAAAAAAAAAACCTTGGGAGGTGCATTATGGCCACAGAAGCTTATGCGCCAACAACTACCAAAAAAAAAAAAAAAAAACTAAGCACAGATTACACAATAGACTGGGAGAGCATAGTAGGGTACTTAGGTTGGCTAATGTCTTGGGGTCAGCCGTGGCAGAACATGCCTGGAAAACGGGCATGATATAACAGCCGAAGGAGCCGTAATTACAGATAAAGTAGACGGTTTCTGAAACCGGAAGTGGCTGGAGAGCCTAAGGATTTGTTCCTTGGGTGATCTTAGTTTGAATAGAGATAAGGGTTGACATTAATGTAATGTTTGAGACTGTTATCCTGGATAGGGATGAACATTTTAAGGTCGTACAGCTCCGTGCCACTTCTGGTGCTAACATATAAGAAACGGAGTATGCGCATGTACTGTAGTACACCCTGGGTCTGCTGGGAAGACTTAGTGCTTTATAATGAATTGTCCATGCAGCACTACTTATGCTGAGGAAGGCAGCATAAGTAGTGCTGCAGATTCTGCCGAAAACTTCAGTTTTATAGTAGTACTGTTTAATGATTTTAATCTATACTTTACAGTCGATTTTACTTATTTATTTTATTTCATTTATGTTTATAAAATTATAATTGGTCAGAGTTGACGGCATCAATTATGGATAGATATCCTAACCACAGAGGCCTTTTTAGTGAACTGATGATGAATACTGAAATACTGGTACCATGTGGTACCATTTTTGATTACATATGGAAATCAAGAATTGTACCGCGTGGTCATGTTAGATAAACATAGTGTGTGATCACGCTTAAACAGAAGTTTGCTTTACCACAGTAAAACAAGCTTCTGTTAGGTATTTTTGTATTTGTTACGTATTACCACGTAACCTGCATCTCTCTTCTCCTATTGGCTGAATAAATATCATTAGGAGGAAAATTATTTTAATGTAGAGAAAGATAAAATTATCCAACTAATGCCAACCTAAGTGACTTGAACTTTAGAGCTGTAAAATTCAGACTGATATGCTACTGAGCATATCAATCTGCCTTTTACAGTGAATGGAAGTGATATTGATGAATGTGTGTTTGGATCCTTTTTTGAGGATAGCATACTTCCTTGTGGGACAAAAGAATGGAAACGTCTCTTGTTTTAGACTCTCCATGACTGTGGTAGAAATAATGCCTGACTAAGTCAAAATCATCATACTCATGTTAACCAACTTCCAAAATGCATGTGGAATATTTAACAATGGATAGCATAAAAATTCACATATTAATGCATACTTCAACACATCTAGCAAGAATGACGTCAATAAATGGAATGTAAGTATATTAGATTGATAGGCTATGTTCAGTATTTCTAATGGTGGCATAACATTAAAAAGACACAAGCAAATAGCTTTATTCAAACCAGAAGAGGGGGACTTCTTTTTGGATCATGAACTGGAACTTGTACTTCTCAATTTGGTAATTCAGAAAAGTGTTTGCACAGCTTTTCTCACCACTTTTAACCTCTTCTTTAAAAACACTTATCAGAAATTGCAGCCATTCTACCATGCTAGTTAAATATTTACACAAAGACAGCAGTGCAGACAGGCTGTCAGAGTAGGTCATAGGGTCTTGTCAATGATATACAGAAATTTTGCGAGCAGGGATAAGGAGGTGATTATCCCCTTGTATAAGGCAATGGTCAGGCCACACTTTGAGTACTGCATACAGGTCTAGAAGCCTCATTTTAGGAAGGATGTAGAGTTGCTAGAATGAGTACAGAGAAGGGCAACAAGGATGGTGAGGGGGAACAAAGAGGTGCTCTTACGAAGAAAGGCTTAAGTTCTGCAAATTGCACAGTCTGGAGACTAGGCACCTGCGAGACAATCTGATTGAGGTGTATAAGGCTTTGAATGGATTGGGCAGGCTCAATGCTGATGGGATTCTTCCTCTTGCTCAGATTACAAACCTGAGGGGGCATAGATTCCAACTGAGGAAAGACAGCTGTAGAATAGATGCCTAGAAATTTGCCTTTAGCCAGCAGGTAGTTTGCTGGAACAAACTTCCATCTGTTGTTGTGGAAGTTGGTAGCTTAAATAAATTCAAAGCAGAACTAGAAAATTTAGAACGAATGGATCAGTGAAGTGGGAAGGTTTTTTTTTTTTTTTTTTTTGGCTAATGCTGTATAAGCTTGCTTTCTTGCATCACATGCCTATACTAATGCTAAATGCTAATATGCAAACACATGCTACAAAATATATATTTTTTTTTCTTCAGCAGCTTTCAATAATTGAAACAGAAGTGCATATTGTGCGAGTGTGTGTGTGTACATGCATGCGTGCGTGTGTTCAGTGATAATTGAATTGTGACCATCCCATCTGTACTGGACCATGCCACATAGTGCACAGGCAGGTGGCAGTGATTACTTAATATGGGGCACTTGGGCAGGATGAAGGTGTAAGAGTGAGTGACCAAAACTAGGACCACTGGTACATATGGACCAACATTTCACTGGTGAGGCCTCAATGTTTATCAATATGTATAGATATTGTGAATCTCAGGGTACACCCCTCCACTTGCCACTCAGTTGTCCCGTGGTGTTGCATGTGCCAAGGTCAGTTGTGTGAGTGTAGTGTTGTTGTTGTTATTTGGTTTTTAGGAGCATTAGCAACTAAGGCCATATTGCTTCAGGATATGTGGTGGTCATTCCTTGACCTTTCCACATCCTCCATATTTGGTGGTGACGGGCTCGAACCCCGGTATAATCAAGAAGTGTGTGTTACCACTGCTGCTCCTTCCCACCTGGCTACGGAGGCGCCAGTGTAGTGTTGGTCTGTGTGTAAGTGTAAGTGTAATGTTTTGTTGTAATGTTGAGTGACCAGTAACTGGTGACTCAATAGGCTGGTCATCTATTCTGACACTTGTTGTGGAAAGCCTTGTAGGCAGCATGGCTACAGATTCCTACAGACGTCTTCAAACTTCAGTGGAGTCAATGCCTAGCCAAACAGTGGCTGTTAACCATGCAATTGGTGGCCCAACACCATATTAGGTAGATGGTCACAATTCAGTGATCATTGAGTGTGTGCATGTGTGCACATTAAAAAAAAAATATATATATATATATATATATTTTTTTTTTTTTTAAATTAGGAAAGGTCACAACAACAGGATAGTTTAGAATAATTTGATTACTGTGTAATTTTTCTAATGCCTGCTATTTTTATTCTTTCACATCCATATTTCTTTGCTATTTCACTCTGGGGCATTTTTAGATTAAGGGCATCATTTCCAAGTCATAGCAATGCAAAGTTTTATGATATCACTTTCTGTCCTTGGCTGAATCTCACTGTAGGCCAGTACAGTATTTAACTTGGACAAGAATATCAGTACTTATTATATAACATTTATTTATCAAAATGTGCAATATTCTTAAACTGTTATATTTCAAAATTACCATACATGTTTTATTTTGCAGCAGGATGAAGGTGTAAGAGTAAAAGTAACAATGGAACTGGATACTACCTTCAAACAAAGAATTATGAAGGTTGAGCACAGGATAAATGGTGAAACACAAACTGCTGCATCCCGAAACTGAGTGTCTTGAAAAACGCAAGAGGTCTATGAATAGTTAAGATATAATAATAATAATAATAATAATAATAATAATAATAATAATAATGGCAATGAAACATATATTGGCTCCCAAAGAGGAAAATCAGAAGAATTAAGATCAAGAGATCTCAATGGATAGGAGCAGCACCTTATCCAACAGGGAGATGGATAAGGAACATCATATCCAGCAAGCTGTGGACCTCTGAACCAAACTGTGCAGGTTTGGTTCTGAACCAAACAACATAATGTTGAAACCAGAGGCCTTGACAAACCATCAATGGTGACATTTCATTCAATAGTGATGTGTAAGCATTAAGAGGCCAAACAGAAAAAAACATTTTAATTTATGATTTTTGCGCAAACTGGCATGTTCTCTAGTTAGTTTGCCTATTTGCTGCCTGACTAATATGGCCACATTTTGACAAAAGAAAAAAAAAAGCCATAAAAATTCTCACCTGACTAACAAGATTTGAATCCAAGCCTTTTCCATCCTGTGTAGGAAGAGAGTGAATATAACTATTGAGATAAAAAAAGCTGGATCAGGTCTATCAGCACATGGGCAAAGATATATCATGCATATTTGCCTAAGAACAAGTGACATCATATAGTTTTCATATGCTATATCTTGAAAATGGCACCCTTAATCCAAAAATGTCATGTCTAGAGTATTTTCGTCTTATTTTTCTCTCAAGCAATTGGCCTGTTAGGTTTCATATGCCATTTGCACTACAACCTATATTTCTAAATGTGTCAATATGATTAGCACAAATTAGAGGAAGATTATGTTGTCTGATAAACAATGCAAATAAACATTAAGCATATATGACGATATTATCTTCACTTTGAAGTGCAAAATTTACTTTAAAATATTTTTCAACATTGCACATTTTTCTTATGTTCTTTGCAAATGTCTGATTACATTGCATCTCCTGCCATTTGAAATTGAAAAATTAGGGCATAACAGTATACACAACAAACCAGAATCTCCCCCTTCAGATTTTAAATGCAGGGAAAATCTTACATATATGTCTTCTAATATATATCTTATATTAATCTTACACATATATGCCTTCTAAAATTTTGTCACACTTAGTTTCACAGCATGCAAAAAATATGATAATACTGCACCAGAGATAGGGTAAATCATGTATCTGATACAAAATCATTTGTTTGCTACTAAGAAATGCCATGTATCACAGTATTCACTAAGATTGTGCAAATTGGTGTGTTCCATATGTATTACACATGTTAAAAGTATATAAACTTTTTTGTTCCTATGTATTATTGATTTACACATTAAGCTAAAATATGTAAACTAAATAAAGCTGTATAACACACCTAAACTGGTATTTCCCACTGCATACATTTTACCAGTTATATATATGTATACATGTAACTGGCAACACATGCAGTGTCTCTTATACATTCTGTAAGCATAAGGTTAATGATTTTTTTCAATAATAAAAGTAACTGATACCTTTAAGGAGCAGCCACAGTTGTCACACAGAAGTAAAATTCACCATCAAGTCCATCACTATACTATAAGTAACAGAAAAAAGGCAAAGTGTTTCTTGCATTCCACATAAATTACACAACACACACTGGCAGAGCTGATGGCCATTTCATTAATGAAAATAAGCAGAAATTCAGAGAATTTTTAAAAGATTCAGAATTTAACGTTGCCATTGATTTTCACTAATTTTTTTCTGAAAATGAAGAAAAACTATGTTATGGTGGTGAGACAGAATGAGTCAAAAGAATCAAAAATGCCAGGGACTCCATTGTAAATCCTGAGCGTTTGCAGGTATGTTGTTCTAATTAAATTCTGAAAGTGATATGTGGATAGAAGCTGGTGAGACCAATTGGTAAGGACATCTCTATACCAGGGGTGGGCAACCTCTGGCCTGCAACCATGTGTGATCCAGCCTGCAATTGTTTTCAAATACATATATATATATATATATATATATAATAATCGGCCCACCATATATTATATATATTTTTGAATTAATGGAATTTCTGGCTTAAATTTAGAAAATACTCTGCACATTGCTACGATAAATTTCGATCCAGATATCGATTCACTGATAAAAATAAACAGTATCAAGTTTCATTAAATATTATAAAAATCAAATATTGCAATTTTAGTTACTGGAATTGTATTTGGTTACTATAATTGTATTTGTACAAACAGACCTCTATACTAATGCTCCTAAAAACCAAACAACAACAATAGACCTCTATATAACAAAATACTGCTGTACACCGTTCATAAAAATGTTCGCATTTGTTTAAACTTTAAACACAGATATATTTTCTGTTACTTTTTTTTCACACTGAAGGCCTCGATGCAAAGTTTCAAATGCTGCCAACATTTGTTTGGAAGGTTTAATATTGCTCTCATTTTCATCCAATTCATCATCAATATTGTCACAAGTTCTTAAAATATGCTCCAGAATGTTAGAGTCACTTGGATATTCAGCTACTATGACATCATTATCAACTCCTAAAAATTCGTCAAGAACAATTTTTCCACTGATCAAACCTCACTTGGAACTCTTCCCAAGGTTGCTCAATGTCTTCTAATAGTTCATCCCTCTCATCTCTATTACAAGGGGCATTCAAAAAATAAGTTACACCTGCTGCCATCTCTTGGTATAATTGTGCAACAAATGTGGTGCCTGCATGGAATGGAGATCATACAGTGCACCCCCCTGGTAGGTGAGTTTTGTTGATGTAGTGGTAGCAGTTGTGTAGGAGCAAGCGTTCATAATGGCACGTCAGGTAGAATGTTACTCCAAGTTCGAGGTACGCAGAACAGTACGATTTTTGTGAGCGAAACGTCTGAATTGTTCTGAGATTCATTGTGAAACAACAGCAGTGTATGGGGAAAATGCAATGTCGCGTCCAGCCATAGTGAAGTAGTGCCAGCAGTTTGAAAGTGGTCACACAGAACTGACGGATGCTGATTGAAAAGGAAGGCCATCAACGTGATGATGGCCTTCCTTTTCAAAACAGACAATGTGATGCAGGTTGACAATCACATCTTCAGCAAGTATTGACTATCACATCTTCGGCAAGCTGAAAGAACATCTAGGGGGACAACGATTTGCAAACAGCAGTTCGATGGTGGCTGAATGACCAAGGAGAGGATTTCTATCATCAGGGAATCGAACGTTTAGTCACACGTTCCGAGAAGTGCTTACACCAACTCGGTGACTGTGGAAAAGTAGTGCAAGGTATGCGCTTTCTATTGCATAATGTTACATACCTCAATAAATGTCTCTTGGGCTACAATGGTCAAGTGTAACTTATTTTTTAAATTACCTTTGTAATTAGCATTTTAGCAAAATCTGCTTTTGCGAAACAATTCTTAATTGTTGTTTCCATCACATCTTGACACCACACTTTTGCCACCTCTGATATGCACATCCACAAATCTATAGCAGAATTTACAGGTTGGTTGGTTTCTATTCTTAGTATAATTTTTTTCAGTATGTGCCTTCAGTAGAATTCATTTTCAAATTCTTGATAATGCCTTGGTCTGTTGGCTGCAGTTAAGACGAATGATTCAGAAGGAAGAAAACAAGCTTCACACTTGTAAGTTTTGAAATTATCAAGCGAAGGTGGGCAGGGCAGTTGTGAACAATCAACGTGATTTTTCTGTTTTCTTTCGTCATATTTCTATTGAAATTTAAAATCCACTGCTCAAAAATTTCGCTTGTCATTCAAGGTTTTTTGTTGTAGTTGTAGTCCAACTCTAACGACTTTATTCCTTTGAAACATTGGAGTTATTTACTTTTGCCTATTACCAAAAGTTCAGTTTTCCATTAGAAGCCATATTTGCAACCAAGAGTGTAATTCTCTTCTCATTATTTTTACCATCTAAACATTTATCACCTTTAAAAGTCAGTGTCTTGTTCGGCAAACATTTAAAAAATAGACATTTCACCAACATTGAATATGTCTTTAAACTCTTAATCCTCCATAATTTTTTTCAAAACTGTTTCTTTCCACTGGGTATAGTCTTCTTTGATTGCAGCTCCACTTTCATCTGAAATAACTTTTTCGAGCAAGCCATGACGCTCTTTAAATTTGTCCAGCCAACCAGAACTGGCTTGGAATGTTTTGTGCCCCAGAAAAGATGTATACTCCCATAGCCTTTTCTTTTATTAATAGCTCTGATATCGGCATGTTTTGGTCTTGAATAAACTTCATCCACTTAAAAACTGCTTCACTTACATCTTCATACAGGCATAATTTCGCACGCTTCCGACTGGGTCACGTTTCCTCAAACAGTTTGAGAATCAAAACAGGGTTTTCCAGAATGGTTGACACAATACTGGCAGGGACATCAAATTTTAAAGTGATTTCTTTTTTTTTTTAATGCTGCGATCTACACTATTTCAAGGATTTTCTCTTAGACACTGTAAAGTTACTTGCACAGCAGCTAAATAAAGCTGAAATTAGGAACGACTTGTAGTTACCATGTAAACAGAGATGTGAAATTTAGTAAAAGTTTGGATGACTCATTTCTTCGAAACAACAGATGAATTTCCGAGACAAAAGAAAATCACTCTCTCCTAATTCTCTACAGCAGAAAATAGGTTGACCAGAGCCATGCTCACATCGGGAATATGCCTTAATCTTTGCCAATGGCTGTGGGCAGCTGACTAGCGGGACTTCTTGGCATAGTAGGGTATAAGTTGTTTAGGTTTACTTCATTTTAGCCATTGCTGACCCACTGCTGAGCAAAGGCCTCTCCCCGACTTTTCCATCTTTTTTTTTTTTTTATCCCACGCCATGGTTGGCCAGTTTTTTCCTGCAGGGTTTTACAGGCATATTAAATTGCAAAATGTTTTAGCTTTTAATTCGTGGAATTAAAGCCTTTAGCTATTAAAAGCTAAAGGATTAATGCTTAATCCTTTTAACTCTAAATTCGTGATTTATACAGTATCAGCTTTTTCCCTAAAGGCCAGAGGTGCAAAAAATGCGTACTAAGGTTTCTTGAAATCAGTTCATTATATGGAAATTTTCTTCGTTATATGAAACTATTTTCAATGTAACGACCAGGGGGGAAATCAAAAAAGTCTGCTACATAGAAAATTTCACTATATGGAAGTTCATTAAAGAGAGGTCCGACTGTATTTTATTAGTATAATTGTATTTGTATTTTGTTACTATAATTGTATTTGTATTTTGTTACTATAATTGTATTTGTATTTTGTTACTATAATTGTATTTGTATTTTGTTACTATAATTGTATTTTTGTAATTTTATCTTGAATTTGTATTTCGTTTTTCTTATTAATAAAATTAATTATATGTACATGTATGTAAATATTACAATATATAACATAAAACTGTTTATGACAATTTTTTTCATTATACACCATTTTAATAATCCTAAAAATTGTGGAAAGCTAAAAAAAAATTTGGCTTAGGTGTACATCAGACATTTTATTTGGCCTGCCATTTATAAAGGTTGCCCACCCCTGATCTATACAGTGAATTTGTAGCCGAGTGGTCATGAGCAGGAGTGCAGTAGCACACACTCCTTGAGTAGACTGGGGTTCAAGCCCCTGACTGCTAAATACAGTCGATCTGCCAACCCGCACTGGACCAGCATGGCAGATTATGGTTCATTTCTTTCAACATGAATTGTTGAGGAGGCCTCCATCCTGCAGTAGGTTGATAATGGCTGCAGTTTACCTTTTTTATCTAAGGCTATAACTTCAAAAGAAGTCAAAAATCCCAGGGATTTTTATGAGAGAGATAGAAAAGGATTATCCGGATATTGTTGAATTTGAAGTAACCTTTTCTCTTATAGATAACTCTATCAAGCCGAGGATGTTCAAAGGCTGGTGGAAAAAAGTACTCTTTATTTGGTAAAATAAAGAGTATTTTGCCATTGGACACCCACACAGGATTCACTCACAGACTCTTAGCCAAAAAGGTTGGGATCACAGCTGATCTCAGGGATATTTGGGGTAAGATAATGCCAACACCATGGAAATTTCTTCCTCCAGTGGCATGTTCATCAAACAACTTGCATATCTCTATTCAAATAATGTTCCTGTTTTAATATGGTTGCCACTTACTTTTGACTCCATCTGTCTAAACTTCACCCTTCCCACCTTCCAACTCTCTTCCCCCATTCCTTTCTAAAAATTTTCATGGACTGGTCCACTGCACTCATGTATGCAGAGCACCCAGTACAAACACCATTCAGATGGCTTGCCTCTTTGTGGCAGGGATGGGTACTAGGAAGCAGCCTTCCATGTAACTGCTGCTTCAATTAGCAAAGTTCTCGGTCAACAATGTTGAAACAGAAAATCCTTAGGTGGATAGCAGGATGGCTTCAGGGCAAGAGGCAGAAGGTTGTGATAAATTATTATTCCTCAGATTAGGTTAATGTAAGAAGTGACATTCCTCAAGAGATAGTATTGGAACCACTGTTGTTTTTGATTTTCTTAAATGACATCGATGAAGGGATATTCATAAATTTCATTAAAATTGGACCAATAGAAATACGGCAATTATTATTTCTTTGTCTGTACATCTGTGTGTGATAGTAACTCTGATGGAGTTTCATGAAATTTTATATTTCATGCTGTTAGAACAATTTGTTGAGCTTTCCCAAATTTCATTAAAATCAGACCAATAAAAATCCTGCAACTATTGTTTCTTTTTTTTTTTTTTTTTTTTTTCATACATGTCACACAGCCTATCCATATACCATATATTATAGCTGAAGCACTGGACCTTATGTTTATTACCATGCACTGGTTAGAGGAATCAATGGGCAATGTGCTGGATGCACAAAAACTTAATGTTCTTGGTTCATGCACAAAAGTTGTTGCTTTTTACTCTTTTTTTTTTTTTTATAAGTCATGAATTATTACTATTTACAAAATGTACCTGAAAAGTAATGCACTGCATACATTAATTAACTTGTTTATTATTTAGAGTAATTCTTGATAGCTGACCTCCAAAAAAAAAAAAATAATAAATAAATAAAATCTGCTCCGAACAATTTTCCTACATATACTGGGGTGTGTGCAGATATATTTAGTGAATGAATGGTTTGAGAATGCATACTCATTCAGCCAGCAGAAGCTATATATATATGTGCACGCACGCACGCACGCGCCCGCGTGCACACACACACACACTTTTTTGCAGTGGGTGAGGTATTACAGTAGGTTTATTCAACTTGTCTAGCTCTTATTTACTTTATAAAATGAAGCGAAACCACACCCAAGAGACAATTTTACAGAAGAAATGGAATTACAGAAGCACTATGGGGGGGGGGGAGCAGGAAAAGCTTGAAGGATTGCTTCCAACAATGATATAATGGTATAATTTACACTTGCAAAAGCAAGTGGCAGCAGATACAAGAAAAAAAACTCACAATAAAGAGAGCTAATTCTACACCAACATAAGTTTTTGGAACTCGTTGATTCTATTATATCTATGTTTTAATTAATTATTCTTTTGTAAGATAAATAATACTTACCAGTAACCATTATCATACGAATTTTGGCTCCTTGTAATGTTTTTATAACAGAAGTTGTCTCTGGTTTTAAAGTATTTTGCATTATTATGAGACCCAAAAATGTGAGATCACACTCCACTTGTTCTCTAAATTGCAAAAAAGAAGCTTCATAAAATTATGAATTTAAACACACACACACAATAATTGTGTTATTTACTGGATATTTTTAATTTTAATCTTGTATTAATTTTTAATCAATATAAAAGGAATTTAAAAAGTCAGAATAAAAGATACCACTGTAACTTTAAAACAGGTTACTTTATCTCTCTGACAAATTATCCTGATGAGCATTGAACAATTTCTTAATTATTTTAAGAGTTAAAAACTTCTGATAAAAATTTTATCACTTTTGAAACTTAACATCAATGAAAATTTATCTGAACACCACCAACTGTAGAGATCCAGAAAGGAGCACTTGAATGTCAACATTTTAGATCCAAACATAAAACCTTCAACCTATGCAAAGTTTGGAAGAACTAATTCTTGCAACCTGTGAGGTCCAAATGCATGAACAAATGCCAAAAAAAAAAAAAAAAAAAGCTTTTTTTTAATAAACTGGGTAGCCAGTTTATCAGGTGCATTGATTGAACAGCAAGTTGCACTTTTTTTAACCACCAGAGCCATTTCAAGTTGTTGAGGCACAGGTGCTGAAGTATTCTACAGGTATGATGGCTTATGCAGACTTAATTGCATCCTGCAGTTACCACAGATGGAATGGTAGCAGAACTCTATCTCAAATAATTCATTCCACTTCATCCCACAGATGCTCAGTCAGGTGGTCCAGATCCAATAAAAACCAATGAATTATGGTAAAATTACCATAATGGAGTGGATTAATAAGGGAGGCTAATATGATGAGGGATAATAATTTGGAAAGTTATAGTCCCCCCCCCCCTTTTAATAGCCCTTAGAATTATGGGAAAAGGATAGGTACTGCTGAGTAACAGCTGCTTGACATGTAACACGAAGGATGCGGAAAGGTCAGGGAATGACCACCGCATATCCCGGAGCAATATGGGCTTAGTTGCTAATGCTCCTAAAAACCAAAACAACAACTCCATCTGTTACACACACTCTGTCTCATGAACATTCAGTTTCTTCTGTTTGCCTTTTTATATAGATACTTCCAAGAGTATTGGCATCCATAATTCTCCTACTCTCTTCTAAAGCTGTCCAAGCACATTCCAGAACTGGTCAGTATCCATTCACTTTTCAACATTTTTTCTTCCTCATTTATCCCTCCTACTTCTGTTTTCTGAAACAACCTTGTCTTGTGTGCATTCCCAAAATTTGTAATCTGCAGAAATTCAAGTTTAATATTGAAAACTATCTTCTAGCTTCTCAACCTGTTCATGGTACTAAGTACTATAGCTGTTAATATCTTTCCTCTTTGGCAACCTGCATAATAAAAATAAATAAATGAATAAAATAAATGAATACCACAAATAATAGCCTGTTTACCATGATAGTATATTGGTTTCCCCACTTGTCACTTTACACAGGTCTGAATTAAAATCCAATCCGGGACTAGAGTGTGTTCTTAAAGGCCTCTATTCTGGGCTGTTGTTACCCAGTTTTGGGGGATGGTGAGATTAAAGAAGGCACTTTCATAATTTCTCCACTGCTGTATTTTTAAACACATCAATCAATACAAATATCAGTAGCATCCTTACTGTTTACTCCAACCAGCACTGGCATTGTTTAAAATAACTACAACCAATTATGTGGATGGGGGTATTGTCGAGGCCATATTATGTCAAGGATCTGGGTATATTCTTACCATGTGTATGCCATATCCAAAAATTTCATTACTTCATGCATGTCCCCCCCCCCCACTTTTTCTTATTATTGAATACACCATGAATTGTCAGACTAATACAGTAAGCTTATCTGCAAAAAGATCTAAACTTCACAAACACTTCCTAGTTCATTTCACAAATATACGTGGTCTCAATTTTAATCTTAACAATGTCCATTTCCACTTGCAGTCTGTCAAACCTCATGTACTTTTTCTGACAGAATCTCAGTTATCTGTTGATTGAACTACTGCTCATCTCAGTTGCCCAAATTATTTGCTGTATGATTCCTTTCGCCTCAAAGGTGATACTTGTGCATACGTCCGTTCCGATATTCCCTGTCAGAGATTTGGTAAATTGGAATCTCCTCTTTTTGATCTTCTCTAGCTTAAAATCTCTCTACCTCATTGTGTCATATTCATCTGTTGTCTCTACCGTTCTGCTAACTCCACTGATCACTTGGAGCTCTTTGACTTCCTCTCTTTGCAACTTGACTTTCTCCAGTCAAACTTTCCTAACAGTGAGGTAATTTTCCGTGGTGATTTTAATGTTCACAACTCAAGCTGGCTTCCGTTTTCTAGTCACTCCAACCCAGCTGGTCGAGATGCTGAGGCTTTTGCAATTACTAATGACCTTGCACAGATTGTTCATTTACCCACAAGAATACTGGACAATCCTAACATTACAGCCAACAACCTTGATCTTTTTCTCCCAAACAATCCTTATAAGTACACGGTCGAAGTGAGTGGTCCTTTAGGCACCTCAGATCACAACTTGGTGATTGTCTATTCTCCAATGTTCGCTGCTGTGGCTGTTCCCAACCTCATGTTGTTTGGCACTACAAGAATGCAAGATGGAATGACCTGCGAGATTTCTTTTCCTTGGTCGGATTACTGTTTCAAAACTTCTGATGTCAACATTTGCTCAGATCATGTCAGTGAAATTATTCTTGTAGGAATGGAATCCTTTATCCCACACTCCACTTTAAAATCTCATCCATTATCTAAACCATGGTTTTCCAATAAATGTGCTAAGGCCGTTCAGGAAAAGAATGTTACATATCGTAATTGGCTTGTTTCCAGTTCTTCAGTTTCATTTTCTGCCTACACCAAAGATCGTAACAACTGTAAAGCAGTTATTAATCAGTCCATACTAGAGTTTGAACAGGCTAAGAGTAGACAACTTGCTTCTTGCCCTAATGGTAGCCGAGCATTCTGGTCTCTTCCTGAAGCTATTGGCCGCAACTTTTGCCCATCTCTGCTCCCACTTCTGTAAAAACCAGATGGTTCTGTTGTCACTTCAGCCAAGGATAAAGCTGACATGCTAGCATCCCATTTTTCTTCCAACTCATATATTAATGATCTTGGTAAAACACCTCCCATCATTCCCAACACGCTCCATTCAATGCCTCCTGTGGTCTTCTGTCAAAAGGATGTCAGAAGGATTTTTACGAATCTTGATGCTAAGAAAGCTCCAGGTCCTGATGGTATTTCTCCACTTGTTGTTGTTGTTATTTGGTTTTTAGGAGCATTAGCAACTAAGGCCATATTGCTCGGGGGATGTGCGGTGGTCATTCCCTGACCTTTCCGCATCCTTCGTGTTTGGTGGTGACGGGCTCGAACCCCGGTCTAATCAAGAAGCGTGTGCTACGCACTGCCGCTCCTGCCCACCTGGCTATGGAGGCGCCCTCCACTTGTTCTCCAAACCTGCACTCCTGAACTTATTTCCTGTTCTTTGCCACCTTTTTTTCACTTTCTTATTCCAACCTCCAAAGTTTTTCCCTTCCATCCAGTTATCATCCCGTTGCAATTACTTCTACTCTTTCTAAAGTAATGGAGAAATCAATTAACCGCCAACTCTTAAACTACCTAGAAACCTTCCATCTGATAAACGATTGCCAGTATGGATTCCGTCAGTGTTAATCCACTGGTGATACTGGTGATATTCTGGCTTATGTTACCCATTTATGTACAAATTCATTCAATGGAAAAGTTCGGTGAAAACAAGCAGTTGCTCTTGACATACTCAAAGGCTTTCAATCGTGTTTGCATAAAGGTCTTCTAAACAAACTTCCATCTTATGGTTTGCCAACTGTTTTTTGTAATTGGTTATCCAGTTTTCTCTCTGATCGCTCATTGAGGGTGATGGTAGATAGCTGTTTGTCTTCTGGTGTCCCCGAAGGTTCAGTTCTTTTCCCCTTGTATATTAATGACCTTCTTCCATTGACTGGAAATCCTATCCATAGTTTTGCTGATGACAGCACATTGCATTCCACTTTCCATTTTGATAAACCTTGCCCTGCTCAATCAGCTTCAACTTCTCAAATATCCACTACCAATTTCTTAAATGCCGATCTTCAGGTAATTCTCCAGTGGGACAAAGACAACTTAATTGATTTCAATCCTTCTAAAACTCAGTCTTGTCTTATATCTCGCAAAAAGGATTCTTCTGCTCCTGTGCTTATCTTTGGTCACACTCCGATTTCTAGGCAAGTTGATATATCTCTTTTGGGGATTACCCTTACTTCTAATCTCTCTTGGCACAAGGACATTACAAATATTGCTTCCTCTGCATCTAAAAAACTTGTTTTTCTCTTTCGCTCTCAGCGTTACTTATCTTCCAACCAGCTGTTCATTCTGTACAAATCGCAAATTCGCCCTGCCAAGGAATATTGTTCCCACATCTGGCGTGGTGCCCCCAAAACCTCTCTCAGGCTTCTAGATTCCATTCAGAAGAGGGAAGTTAGGTTAATTAATGACTCATCTCTAACAGAGTGTCTTCACTTGCTGTCTCATAGACATACTGTTTCTGCTGCATGTGTTTTCTACAGATACTTCCATGGGTACTGCTCGGTGGTCATTCCCTGACCTTTCCGCATCCTTCGTGTTTGGTGGTGACGGGCTCGAAGCCTGGCTACGAAGATCCAGAAGCGTGTGCTATGCACTGCTGCTCCTGGCTACGGAGGCGCCATAGTAACAGATGGGTCATTAATTAACACGATGGCTGCTCTCATTTTTTTTTTTTTTTTTTTTTTTGTTTTTTGGTTTTTAGGAGCATTAGCAACTAAGGCCATATTGCTCCGGGAATATGCGGTGGTCATTCCCTTGACCTTTCCGCATTCTCCGTATGTGGTGGTGACGGGCTCGAACCCCGGTCTAATCAAGAAGCGTGTGCTATGCACTGCTGCTCCTTCCCACCTGGCTATGGAGGCACCCTGCTCTCATTTGAATAGTCAAGGAGCTTAAGAGAGAGGTTCGGGGAATCAACTCAAATGTGAGAAAAATATTCCACAGATTTGGGATTTGTACAGAGTGAGTGATTGTTTAAAAAATTGGTTTTCACTTTCACCTTGGGTAAAAAAAGAAAAGAGATTTTTTCTAATGAAGGGAAAATATTTTTGATGTGCTTATGCCAAGAGAAATTAGAAGTCAGGGTGATTCTCAACAGAGATTTGTGATCTTTTCTGGAAATCTGATTGTTTTCGAAGATGAGCATAGGATCAATAATTTTTTTTTTTTTTTTTTGAGAAAAAAGATGAGACAGTTTTAGAAGGACTGAAGTTAACTAAGTTTTATTTGTCCACAGGAGAATCATCTGGGGATTGGCAACTAAAAAATTGGTGGTGGACATTCAAGAAGTAGCGGCTGTTTGTGCATGGTAAGGTTTCTCAAACTCGAAGGTAGAACATAGTGTACTATCATCAGCAAAACTATGGATGTCAATGGAAGATGGTCATTAATATACAAGAGAAAAAGAGTGTGAGAATTATCACTAAAGGGAACTCCACTCAATTTTTATTAACAAAAATACTAATGCCTTACAAAAATATTATTTGTAATGTATATATTAAGTAATATTCAATAAATCAAAACTATAAAAAAACTGAAAAAACTTGTAACATCAAAATAAGCATTTTAATAAGTGAATCTTGGGAAATACCAGCATTAGTGGAGAAGTTATAAGACAGAGAGCCATTGACCCAATTGCAAAAGTAGCCAGCAGTTCATAAAATATGAAGGGATTGAAAAGACTTTTATGCCAAACCAGATCAAGAGTCTCAAAAATGTTGAGAGCAACTGCTTGCGTTTCACTTGAATTTCCATGCTTTACCACAGAATCTGTCCAAAGATGAGTAATAAGCCAATATATCATTAGTGGACAGACATTGATGGAATCCATATTGGCACAATCTTTAATCAGATGGAAGACTGAGATAGATTAAAGAGTTGGCAGTTGGATTTCTCCATCAGGTTAGAAAGAGCAGAGGTGACTTAAAACCCCTGGCTTTTAGCCGTGAAGGGTATTGCGTACGGCATGTGCGTTTTGTATGCAATAAAGAGTTCTTCTTCTTCTTCTTATTTACATGAGGATTTATGGCAGAGCAGCATCTGGGGAGGTTAAGGTTGCAAACAATAAGTAAACTAAAACAATAAACTAAAGGTGCAATGATAAAAGATAAAAAAAAAAGTTCACACATAAGCTGTATAAGGTATAAAAGTACAAGTATTAGTATTTATTAATAGTATATGATGCAAGAAAGCAAGGCATAGCCTAAATAAGTTTAAGGCTCAGCTGGACAGGTATTTTGAACGAACAGAGGGGTGAAGTGGAAGTGGGGTTTTTTTTTTTTTTTTGGCTGATGCTGCATAAGCTTGCTTTCTTGCATCAAATGCCTCTACTAATACTAATGCTAATGCATCAGACAAAACAAAAAAAAACTATCCACCTTATCTATCCATTATATCTAATAATGTGGAAGCAACCTGTTCTGGTAAGCAACAACTTGCTAGCTACAAGAAAACTTCCTACAATCTAGTCTAAACCTCTTCCTTATGTAATTTCAATTTATGGACCCTAGTTCTGGAATTCTTTATAACATGTAGAGTGCAGAGTATCTTATGTAGGATAGCACCTGAATATCAGTTAAACTCCACCTTGGCACATTGTGATGATTATAGATCTTTGTAAAATGCAGAAATGTGTGATGTTATGTTTGTGCAGTGTGTGTGTTGTTGTTGTTTCTGGCCACTTTGTTACCAGGAAGGCAATCACATGGAAAGCCTGCTCAGTGTCTCTGTCTACACCACATTCATGCTTAGTTTTGGGCCACAACTAAGCATGAATCTTTGTGGTTCCTAACTATCTCATACTGAATGCCCAAAGCAGCTTTGGGATCATTCAAAAAAAAATAATAATAAAATTAAATTAATTAAAAAATATGATAAAAAGAAAAAAAATTAAAAAATATGATAAAAAGAAAAAAAATTGAAAAATATGATAAAAAGAAAAAAAATTAAAAAATATATATTAAAATAAAATAAGTTTTGTATCCACTGGTGGAATGCAAGACCATGGATACCAGCTATTTCATACAGAGTGAGCCCAAACCTCTAAAAATAAAAAAATAAAAATAAAATAATATAAAAAAGCCAGCAAAAAAAAAAAAAGATCTATTGGTGGAGTGTGCGACCAGTAGATGTGCCCAGGAGCCCCAACCTGGGTACCAAAATCCTGCCTCAAGTACAAGGCCAGGAAGGAGGAGAGGAAAATATGGAGAGGGGATTAGGGAGATGGAAAGGAGAAAAAGAGAATAGTTTGGTAGATAATGTCAGCCTCAGCATCATCTGTGAACTAGGGTTGGTGAAGTTCCCTGCATAGGCTGATCCATGAGAAGGAAGCCAGTTGTAATTGGATCAAAACATCAACAGTGCCTAGTAGGTGGTTGTCTAGATGCAAGCAGTTGTTATCACCAAAGGAAAGCCTTGGTTTGGTGGAAAAGGCCTGAAGAAGTAGAAAGTTAATCTTGGAGCTTAGCAAAGTTTCTTCCTGACCAAGAGCAAGAAAAGGCCGGGTGTGTCATAGGTAGCCATAAATCTGTATATAGGTGACAATGGAAAAGGATATGTTAACAATTTTCAGTATCACCACAAATACACAGAGGTGAAGGTGTAAGAAGGAATTCAGTCAGTTTGGCATTTAGTGATCTGTGCCCAGAAATGAGAAATAATGTATATAAGTTTGGAGTAAACTAGTGAGAATTATTTTCCACACATGCAAAAAAGAACATTTAGAGCAATTTGTAAGTTACTGTCCCTTAGGGGAGTTATTCCAGTTATCTTGCCACTGCTGAATCAAAAACTTCCAGCAACATGACTTTTCAACATTGGGACCTGTTAATAGTGGTACTGTTAACTGTAAAACCCAAAAATTCAATAGAAGTCCCATTCTTAGGAAAAAAGAATACCACGGATAATAAGCAATAAATCAAGGGACAAACAACTGTTAAGGACCTACAGGGCTGAGGTCAATACAGTTCTGCAAGCATAGACTACTGGATGGAAGATAGCTTATTCTGCACACTGATTTTAAGGGCATGCCAAAACCAGGAGACAGTGCCATAAGTACAAATGAGGGCAAATGCTGCTTTATACATAAGATATAGAGAGTGATGATTCAAATCTCAAGATTGAAGAAATGCGGATCAGCATGGATGTATAATTTTTTATTGTGTTCATTAAGATACACCAAATGTTTAATAAAATTGAGTTTGGAGTCAATGATCATACCAAGAAATTTATGAAAAGCCACCAAAAACTCAGGTGAAGAAACAGACAGCTTGTTGATGGTACAACATTGAGATAAATCGGTCATAACAGCATTTGCATCAGATTCAATTGAGGAATCAGAAGATCCTTTTGCAGCATGAGATCATCGGCATATGCTACTTTAGAAATGTTATGAGCAGTCTTAAGGAGCAACTCATATAGGACAAGGTTCCAGACGGGTGTACCTAACACTGAACCATGTGGACAACTATGACTGACAGGCCGAATGATGGAGTTGGAGCCTGAAAGAACAGTAACAGACCAGTCTTCAAAGTAGCTTTTAGTTAGAAGATATAAAGAGACTGGACAAGATAGTTGATTGCAATTGAGCAAACAAATTGAGCCACCAAAGATGATCAAAAGTGCCAATAAAGTCAACATATATGGCAAAGGCATATTTGAAGTCACAAACTTGGACATGTGAGAGAAGCTCAACCAGAGCTTCCTCAGTGTCACGTCCTGGGCGAAAGCCATACTGATTGACAGAGATAAGTGATTTTCTACGAAAAGAGAAGTGAGCTTCATAGAGTTCAACTGTTCAAGAAGTTTGCCTAAATGGGACAGAAGGGCAACAGGTCTGTACGATTTCATTGATTTAGACAATTTAGGGATTAATTTTAGCAGAGAAGACTTTCAAATAAGGAAATAGCCATAGAAGAGTACACACAATTATCAATATGAATTTGGCAATGCTCAGGTAGGTCATTATCTGGGTTATCTAGGCATCTAATATAAAATTAAGGGTGTTATGCCAAGTAGTCGTTTCAGTAGAGCTAGTAGTTACTGAGCTAGAAACAGTAGGTGAATAGACCTTATTCCTGGTTAGTTGATAAGTAATCCTCCACAAGGGTCCTTGGGGGGGTTTGCTCAAGGGTACTTGAGGTGTTAACAAGTTCCAGCCAGTATTTGATTTTACAGAGAAGCCTTCCAAACTGAAGGAAATAAGCCTTTGTTTAAACATTTATTATATAGTATAAACCAGAGCTGTGATGCTCAATCCATTCTACATTGATCTCAATATTTGTAAAAGAATAAGAGAAGTTTACCTCAATATGATATGTAGAATGCTTCTGTATGATACTCTCCAGAAATTAAAACAAATATAACATAATATAAAATTTAAATTAAAAAATTGAAAATATTACATTACAGAAAAAAAAATAATTGAAAACAATTAAAAATAAAGCAAAAAATTAATTAAAAGAATTTAACAAAAATATTGCAAAACAGTTTTCCTTCCTGAAGCTGACAATGCTTTTCAACTGTATGTCGTGATCACAGGAATGAAAATGACTAAATAGAGGTGAGCATGAATCTTAAATAGAGATTATTTGTCTTTGCGCATGCATGTAAAAGACCATGAATCGGAAATTGGTAAATGGCACCAGGTAAATATTTACCACGAATTGGTAAATAGTGCCAGGTCTACTTCAAAATAAGTGGTGGCATCTGATTCAATTGAAACTAACTTATTTATATAATCAGGTTTATCGAGTATTACAACTGTATCTCCTTTATCTGCTCTCTGAATAATAATGTCTTTATTTTCCCGAAGTTCATGCTTGTTATTGTTATTTGATTTTTAGGAGCATTAGCAACTAAGGCCATATTGCTCTGAGGATATGCGGTGGTCATTCCCTGAATTTCCGCATCTTCCATGGTGGGTACGGGCTTGAACCCTGGTCTAATCAAGAAGCATGTGCTACGCACTGCTGCTCCTGCCCACCTGGCTATGGAGGCGCCCCGAAGTTCATGTAAAGCTGAACTGTCATGTGTATTAATTTTAGGAAATCGCATTTCTTTTATGTTATTCACCACTTGGTTAACTTGTTGAATAAATAAATCTTTTTGTGGAACATTCCGAAGTCTAAATTTGGTCAATCAATACAATAAAGCGTTAACCACGTATCAAAAAAATGACAACATTACTATGGCTCAATTAAAGGAATTGAAGGCCAGGATATATACCATTCCAGCACTTTTTGGTCAGGTAAAATTGCATACGGCCAGATTTCCTATTCGGCCCGTTGTTTCCTAAAGAAACTCAGCATTTCCATCCTTGGCCACAACATGTCTATAGCATTATAAAATCCTTTAGACAGGCGATACAATTTGAGATAAAAAATTACAATACATTATTTAATAACTTAAGGACTGTAGACTTGGAGATAATGATAATTTATTCTCACTAGATGTTATCTCGTTATATATGAATGTAAACGTTGAATACACATTAGATATTCTTTGGGATGTGTTAAATAATAAGCTATACCGATTAATTATACGAAGCTTCCTATTAAAGAAGTTTTTCACTTAATTAAACTTTTAGTTGAAGTCAACTTTATCACCTTTCAAGACAAAGTATATAAACAAATTTTTGGTTTGTAAATGGGATTGAGCCTGAGCGGCTTAATGGTGGAGGTCTATCTCTCAACAATTGAGTGTATACATTTGATGCTTTTCTACCCCGTATCACATACTATGGAAGGTATTTAGAGAATGTTCTTGTTATCACTGAGAGTAGCACTATCCAAGATGTTTTACATTCATTTAATATTATTCATTCTAGACTAATTTTACATTGGAAAGGAAGAATACGGATACAAAGTTATTAAATTTTCTAAATTTCATGTTTACTCGGGACTCAAATAAAATCCAATTTAACATCTATCGTTGTTGTTATTTGGTTTTTAGGAGCATTAGCAACTAAGGCGATATTGCTCCGGGGATATGCGGGGGTCATTCCCTGACCTTTCTGAATCTTCCGTATTTGGTGGGCATGGGCTCGAACCCTGGTCTAATCAAGAAGCGTGTGCACCACACTGCTGCTTCTGCCCGACATCTATTGAAAACTTACAAACACCGCTACCACCCATTCACCTACAAAAGATCTATTATCTTTAATCAGTTTCGTAATGCCTATAAATATTCAACGACGGAATGTGCTTTGGAATCAGAAATACAGATACTAACCAGCAGATTCTTAAACAGGGGTTACCCCTTGCTACAATAAACTGAATTAAGGTACAAGTTAAGGATAGGATACAGAAAACTACACTAACTAACAATAGTAACATCAAAAAATACTTTATTACCGTCCCATATGTTGAATGGTGGCACAAACGGCTTAACAGAGTCTTTAAAATACTGAATTTAAAATTGTGGCCAGACCAATATGAAAATTACACATTAGTAGTAGTAGTGGCATGTGATGCAAGAAAGCAAGTGTATGAGCTTATGAAGCATCAGCCAAAAAAAAAAAAAAAAAATCGCACCATTCCCTCCAAATGCCTGTCCAGTTCCTCCTTAAATTTATTCAACCTATCAACTTCCACAACGACAGATGGATGTTTGTTCCAGCAATTAACCACCTACTGGCTAAAGGCAAATTTCTGCACATCTATTCTATATCTGTCCTTTCTTAATTTGAATTTATGCCCCCTTAGGTTCGTAATCTGAACAAGTGGAAGGATCCCATTAGAATTCAGAGTGCTCAACCCATTCAAGGCCTTATACACCTCAATCAGATCACCGCGCAGGTGCCTAGTCTCCAGCCACTGCAATTTGCAGAACTTAAGCCTCTCTTGGTAAGAGGATCCCTTCATTCCCCTCACCAATCTTGTTGCCCTTCTCTGTACACGCTCAAGCAAATCTACATCCTTCCTAAAATGAGGCCTCCAGACCTGTACGCAGTACTCAAGGCGTGGCTTGACCATTGCCTTATACAGAGGGACAATCACCATCACCTTCTTTTCCCTGCTAGCAAAATTCCTATATATCATTGACAAAACCCCATGACCTGCCCTGAACAATATACTGAACAATCACTCAATCCTTTCCTCGTTTGCGACACAAATAAATGACCTAGTATACAACATTTCTTGCAGTGATAGCAACTTGCCTTATCAAGGTTTCATGCAGTTTCCTCTGAATTTTCATGTTAATCAACAAACATTCTCAGATCGTCTTCTCGTTCAGCAGCATCAGAATTAGCCTTTCATGCTGTTAATGAAAAACATACATTTTTATTCAATGAGGCCAAAATACTTAGTGTCCAACGTAATTATACGAGACTATTAATTGCAGAAACTCTCGAAATTAAATTACACGAGAACATGATAATGTTTGCTGGCCATATCTAATTTCCGATTCGTGGTCTTTTACGCGCATGCGCAAAGACAAATAATCCCTATTTAAGATTCATGCTCACCCCTATTTGGTAATTTTCATTCCTGTGATCACAATGTTGAAAAGCACTGTCAGCTTCTTCAGGAAGGAAAATTGTTTTTCAATATTTTCGTTAAATTCTTTTAATTAATTTTTAATTGTGTTCAATTGATTTCTAATTGTGTTTTTTTTTAATTGTTTTCAATTAATTATTTTTTTTTCTGTAATGTAATATTTTCGATTTTTTAATTTTTTTTTATTTACTGTTTGTTATATTCGTTTTAATTTCTGAAGAGTATCACATGGAAGTGTTCTACGTATCATACTGAGGTAAACTTCTCTTATCCTTTTACAAATATTAAACATTTATTATATAATGCTGGTAAGACAGTTGGGAAAAGTATGAAATCTCTTAATAAAAATTCCTTCAATCTAAAACAGGGCATCTGGAGCTATTAATTTTAGCAACAGTAAGATTAACTTCATTTTGAGGGAAGGGATCAGTAGTAGCCATGGAAGAGTACATACAATTATCAATATGAATTTGGCAATGCTCAGGTAGGTTATTATCTGGGTTATCTGTAGGCATCTAATATAGAATTAAGGGTGTTATGCCAAGTAGTGGTTTCAGTAGGGCCAGTAGCTGAGCTAGAAACAGTAGATGAATGGACCTTATTCCTGGTTAGTTGATAAGCAAACTCCACCCCCCAATGGTCCTGATTACTGATTACTTGAAGTGTTAACAAGTTGCAAGAATTTGATTTTAAAGTCACTGATTGTTTTAATCATCGTCAGAGGACAGCCAATTTCTCTGGTGTCGCTGGAAGGTCTTCTGTGCACGATGAACCTGGCAACGTAGGGGTATTAGTTTACGGTTCCACCTCAGGGGGATGTTTAGAGAGCACCTTTTTTCCAGCAGTGTGGAAGTAGACATGATATGGACAGGAAGTGAGAAAGAATGCAAGATCAGTGGCAAAATAAGTGTTCAGAAAATCTAGAGTAAAAAGGAAAAATTCTTCAAACTGATCCCACAGAATTTGCTTTAACAAGAAGCATCAGAGATCCTGAAGAGGACTAAATCTATTGTCATTAGAAGTTATAGAAAAAGTGATAGCCCGGTGGTCACTAGAGCCAAGCTGCTCAACCACAGACCAGTCACCAACAAGTGAAGAAATATACTGAGAAGTGACAGTAACATCAATTCCCCATTTAAGAAACTAAAAGTGGAGGGCATATCCAGTTTCTTTAGAACAGCAAGTTGATGAGATAATTTCTTGTTATGGTGTTCAGATGCTTCACAGCATAACAAGAAGTCTTCTAATTGAAGACCCTTGGAGTTAGTAGCAATAAAGAACCAGAAACTGGATTTAGCATTAACATTAGCCATGATTCCAACAAGAGATACCCAGTTTCTTTGAGAGTCATATAATCGGATCATTCTGATCCGTGTTTGGCTAACACTTTGAATGTTATCAAGATTACTAGTTTGACTAATCAATTTGCAGTCTGTATCAATGTTTCAGGCTCATCTGGTTGACTGTTCTTTGTATCCCTCTACTGCCCTCACACTTCTGATACTGCTCAGTATCTGCATTACTTGGAATTCATTATCAGTGACAATTCACCTTCTCAGAGCCTTTAAAAACCTCAATCAGGTACCCTCTAAGGTGCCCTGTTGCCAAGCTTTGTAGCCCACATAATTGCAGTCTTTCCTTGTATGGTCACCCTTTTGCCAATCTCGCCATGTGAGTTGCCCATTTTTTGAACCCTTTCAAGAAGAGATTAATGTCATTTTGAAGATGAGGTCTCCATACTTGGACACAGTATTCCAAATGTGGTCTTCCTTATACAATGGGATTATGGCCTACCTATCTCTATGGGATGTTGTTCAATAAATCATTGATAGGACACTCTGAGCTCTTCTGGCTGGCTGTTTATAGTACAGAAAACCATATATCTGCCTGTATCATAACTGCAAGATCTCTTTCTTCCTCCAGGGTTTTTAACTCAAGGCCACTAAGTGTATAATTTATTTTCAGGTTTCTATTCCACAAGTATAAAACCTTGCATTTTGCCACATTGAGAGAGTCATTAATGATCAGTGCCAAGCAGTACTCCTTCATGCTTATTTGAACAGTTGTCAAAAATGGTCAGAAAAGTGGCACTATGTTTTTATGTTTTTTTTTTTTTTTTTTATGAAAACCCCAAACGCGAAAGGTATCAAAACCTATAGTACTTAGTACCGTGCATGGATTGAAGGAGAAGTATGGGGGGAGGGGGGGGTGCCGGAAACTTTGCTCTAGAAAGTAAACATGGGTTTCACCACTTCAAGCCTCCAATAAGCAAAGTGGTGGTATTTCACCAGTTGATGAAAGTCATAAAAAAAAAAAAAAACATAAAAACATAGTGCTACTTTTCTGACCATTTTTGACAACTGTTCAAATAAGCATGAAGGAGTACTGCTTGGCACTGATCATTAATGACTCTCTCAAACTTTACTTCATCTGCAAATTTTGACATAATTCCCTTTATCTCTGCATCAATGTCATCTATGAAAATCAGAAACAACAATGGCAAGAACAGTACAAGAACCGATCCTCAAAGAACTCAACTTCTGACATCAGACAACTCTCAAGAATATCCACAAATCACAACCCTCTGCCTTCTGTCCTGCAGCCACCCTGTAATCTATTTTACAACCTTATCAGTCATCTTAACATGTTCCAGCTGATACAGTAACCTCTCACGAGGGATTGAATTAAATGTTTTGCTAAATCTAAATAAATTATGTCGAAATTGTCCCTTACATTCAGCTCTTGAGTAACTGAAAATAGCTTAAAAGTAACTTAACTAAAAATAACTTAACTGAAAATAACTTAGTAGGTTAGATAAACCTGATTTTCCCTTAATGAAACCATGTTATGTGTCCTTCAGAATGCTATTTCTTTCTAAATGTCCCTGGATTGCATGCTTAATCATTTCCTCAAAAATTATCCCTACCACTGAAGCCAGGCTAACCGATCCATAGTTACTGACTTCACTCTTAGAACTGCATATTATGTATTAGCGATAATTCAGCATTTCTCCAATACAAAGGAATCTCTCCAGCATCAAAAGATGCCCTCATAATTAACCTTAATGGTTCGATACACTCTCTGGCCATAACTCTGAAATTTATCGGGCATATGCCATCAACTCAATGCTGGAGCTTGCACTTTACACACTGGGCAACACAGCAACCCCAAGACAGAATTAGCTGGTCCCACAAGAGGTAGCTATTGTCAGTGACTCTATTGTTGGGAAATAGGAAATATATTGTACAAAAAGGATAGGCAGAATAGGACCAGGGTATGTCTGCCAGGGGCAAAATTTTATGACACTGTAGAGCAGATATGGTCTTTTAAGAGCACAAAAGGTGATAATGTTGTATACAGTGACACTAATGACATTGACAGCAAGAGATCTGAGACTTACTTAACACGTACAGGGTAATATTGAGAAAAGGTTGCAAGTTAGGGCTAAATTTCAAAGCCTCTGCAATTCCGCCCAGACATGATAGGAGAGAGTATACAATGAGAGCCTTGTCAATCAATTCAGCCCTGGAGAGATTGTGCATGGCTAATGGAGTAGAATTTTTCTCAGCACGGTTTGTGCTTGTTAAGAGGAGAGACTTTCTACAGGAATGAGATACAATTAAATAGAAAGGGTGCAAGAATATTTGCTGATGTTATCAAGGCAGAGTGCTAGGTGAGTCAGAAAACTGCTACCTTGGGGTGGATACACAGATCAATAGATTAACAAAAGCTGCAAGAAGAACTGAAAGTGTTTCTTGCATTGCTACTATTGGAATATACAGCAGTCCGGAAAGCAAGGTACCAGGGATTTCGAGGCCTGCCCTTGGTCATTTTGGAACAAGAAAATATATTGGCTGTGTTAGGGTAAGAATAGGTGCATGTATGCTTGCATGTGCACTAAAACTAGGAGCATAAATAAATTTGATAAACCTGTAGTGATGGTCAAGTCATCAAATGCAGACAGTATGAGTATATCAGAGATGTCATGTCACTCAGATATAGGGGATACACAGAATTTGAATATGCAGAGTACAGAAAGGACACACACAGGACAGAAGGGGAAGAAGAGTTATTCTTTTAGTTAAGAAGCACAAATTCTAAAGCAGTGCATCCAGTTTACATGGATGAACAGTGCAATGTTGAGTCAATTTGATGTCACATATGCACCAGGAAAACATGAATGAGAGTATAAGTGTGTTACAGGCCTACTGACTAAAAAGAGTATGATGAATAACTATACAGAGAAATACAGCATGACAGTATATCAGAATGTATTATAATATGGGATTTTAGCTTCTCAGATATTTGCTGCTTGAGTGATCAACCCAAAGAACTTGTGGGTTAATCACTCAAACACTAGCAAGACTTTTATGGATTTCCCCCCCCTTTCCCCTTCAAATTGGCCTCTGGGGTTGGGAAAATTATTTCACCAACCATTGCTGAAATAATTATCTTTAATTTACTTTAATACTGTAAAATATATATACATAGAACTAATGAAATAATAAAACTTTTCCTTAAATTAATATAAAATAAAAATAAAAATATACCATCCATTTACAATAAATATAGAATATATATAAGATATATAAGAAAATAAAAGCTATAAAATAATGAAGGGAATACTGTCCATGCTCCTGTTGAACCACATGCTGAGAGCCGTGAGCCTGCTGTTATTTAAGAAAGGAGGTGGATGCCTCTGAAGCTTCAGGATTTTAGCGGTTTTAGTCTTGTTGTTTTATCGGTATTTTAGTGGTTTTATTTTCATTATTTTATCGCTTTTATTTTCTCATAAGTTCTTATATATCTTATATATACAGTATTCTATATTTATTGTAAATGGATGGTATATTTTAATTTTTATTTTTATTTTATATTAATTTGAAGAAAAGTTTTGTTATTTCATTAGTTCTATGCATATATTTTACAGTATTAAAGTAAATTAAAAATAATTATTTCAGCAACGGTTGGTGTTTGTGTGTAATTTTTGTGAACTTATGGATTTATTGGATGACTGTTTTCTACAGCAGCATGCTAGAGGGGCAACAAAAGAGAGAAATATTTTTTATCAGACTATCAGCCATGATTAATCATGCATTAAGAATGTACAGATAAAAGAACCACTAGGTGCCACTGATCCAAGTGTACTGATGAGGAATTTACTTAATTGTAACTATCATAGTAAAGGAAAAGGTTTTTGCTTGCCTTTTCTATGGATATTTCCATGGGCACTGTTATTCTAAACTGACATCTGTAATTCCTCCATTCTCTTCCAAACTAGTCTAAACTTGTGCTGCAGCCAATCAGCATCCATTTACTGTTCAATCCCAAACTCGCAGAACCAACCTTTCCCTTCTTCATTTACCCTTTTTTCTTCTGTTTTCCGGAACAACCATCCTTCATTCATATTTACTGAAAATTACATTCGGCAGATATTCATGTCTCCCTTCTCAGCCTATAATTCACACCTCACCAAGATTTCTGACTTTAGGTTGAATACATTTAGGGCTAAAGGAAAATGGTAAAATGGCATCATTTTTTTTTTATCACATCTCATATTGTGAACACCTTCAAGATGAGTTACCATTTTATCATTTTCTGTAATTCACTAGGTACAAACATGATGCTAATGCATTATTATGTCTAGTGAATTTTCCAAAGGCTTTAATCCTAAATGTATTCTATACTTTTGTACACCATCTGGCATCTTTCATATTGTGAAGTTATACTTCATAGCTGGGTTGTCACTATTGCAACAATGGGGTGCCTACCCACCCACTGATGTGCCTCCGTAGCCAAGTGGGAAGGAGCGGCAGTGCGTAGCACATGCTTCTTGATTAGACCGGGGTTCGAGCCCATCACCACCAAATACGGAGAATGCGGAAAGGTCAGGGAATGACCACCGCATATCCCGGAGCAATATGGCCTTAGTTGCTAATGCTCCTAAAAACCAAATAACAAACAAACAAACAAACCCACCCACCGAAGAGAGGCCAAACAGCCTTGAAACTCAGTGGTGGTGATGCCCACTGAGAATAGCAGTGCCTATTCTCAGTGGGCATCACTGTAATTCACTAGGTATAATTCGTACCTAGTGAATTACAGAAAATGGTAAAATGGCAACTCATGTTGAAGATGTTCACAATATGAGATGTGATAACAATAGTCTTCTCCGCTGGTGAAATGTTACTTATTCCAGGTAGTGCAATATCAGGCAACTTGTTATGAAGGTATTCACAATATGAGATATGATAAGAACGATGTCATTTCACCTTTTCACTAATATACTACTAACATGATTAATCGGCGAATTACCATTTTCAGCAATTCACTACAAACATGATGCTAATGCACTAACCTGTTAGACCTAGTACTTATAGATTCTAATACCTTCGGTGTTCGCATTAAAAAAAATTAGATTTCTTGTAAGCACAGGCAAAGGTGGTTCATGCAAGTGCAGGATGTTCTTCATGTCTTTCAAATTGTCTGAACCCACTGCAGCTCCAATAAAGAAAATTAGCCAAGAAAATTCACAATATGAGATATAACTTAAAACAATGCCGCCTTATAAATATTCTGTTTATTCAGAACTGGCTATGCATTGGTGATGCTATTGCACTTAATATATAGATAGTCTAAATTTGCTCGCAGCTTGAGGCTTTAGCCCTAAATGCATCTTAGTCTAAATACATCATATACCATCAGGCATCTCTCATATTGTGGAGTTATACTTCATAACTGTTTTGCCATCATTGCATCACTTGGGTACTTACCCACTCACCAAAGAAGGGCCAAATAGACCTGAAACGGTGCCGTCTGGGTGGTGGTGGTGGTGGTGGTACCTATCTGAGAATAAGTAACATTAGTCTTCTCCTTAGGTGAAGCGTTACTTATTCGATGTAGTGCAATATCATGGCAACTCGTTGTGAAGGTATTCACAATATGAGATATAATTTAAATATAAATATATAAATATAATATAAAAAATATATTATAATATAATATAAAAATATATAAATATAATATAAAAAATATATTATAATATAATATAAAAATATATAAATATAATATAAAAAATATATTATAATATAATATAAAAATATATAAATATAATATAAATAATATAAATATTCTGTTTATTCAGAAATGCCTGTGTATTGGTGATTCTATTGCACTTAAATATATACATAGAAAATTAGCCATTATTTAGGTTTTTCGGACCCTTTGATTGACTTCCGGCCACCTGAAATTTTGGTTTTTAAATTAGGATTTATTTTTATTTGGAAGATATGGATAGCCATTACCCATAACTTCCTCTGTAGAGGAAGGTGCAATGGGGCAATAATTAGAAAATAAGAATTTGTCACCCTTTTTTAGGAATTAGCTGGATATGATCAAATTTCCAAGAGGAAGGGAAAACAGCAATGAAATAAGAAAGTGTAAAAAGTTGATAAAGACCATGAGCACAAGTTTTTAAAACAACTGGAGAAATTCCATAAAGACCTGGGTCTTTCTTTTTACCAAGACTGTTCAGAGTTCTAACAGCCTTCTGTTGGACACTACAGGAGGCAAGGTCATTGATACAAGAGTTAAAATAAAAATAGGATGCTAGGAAGTTGCCTTTATCTTTAATTTAAAATGCAATAGAACCACCATGTTGTAACAGTTGGAAAAGTTGCAGCCAATAACTCTTGGCAGAGCTACTGGCTGAAAATTCTCAAGTTTAAATTGATTAAATAGCTGAAGATTTGGATAAAACCCAATGCAATACACTACATTCTTATATGTCTGTTTTATTTAGTCTGTTTACTAAGTATATTCTCTCAATTTATGTTTGGGTCTCTTTAGAGGTAGGAGCTGTGTGTTCTAGGCAGTCACGGAATATGGCCACATCCTATTAACCTCTACAAAAGGCCAGATTTAGTGGTTATTGAATGCTATTCATCCTGTCTTTCATTCACTAAGGATTTGTGATGCCTGACAGCATGGGGCTCTAGTAGGTGACATCTAGAAGGTGAAATTATATTTCAAATTTTAGGAGAATTCAGGTTCAGCTTCCTATTTTGTAGTTTTGGAAATGCAAATCTAAAGTTTTTGCATTGATATTATTGGCAAAAATAGATTAAACAGCAAAAATAGACTAGGAAGAGTGTTTATAAAACACTCTCCTAGTGTATTCTTTATTTATATATATATATATATATATATATATCGGTGTAAATACACCATAGTTTACTCATAAATTTAACTACATAAGTAGTTCGAAAATTGTAGATCTCTTAAAGTACCATTTATAACTGACACAATATAATAGCGTAGCTTAATTTAAGTAGTGTAACGGCATCATTTGATTATATCTCATATTGTGGCCACCTTCACGAGATACCAGGTATTGCACTACTTCGAATAAATAATGCTTCTGTTATTTATTCGATTATTTAATGACAGATGCGTTTCAGAGCTTGTTGGCTCACTAATCAGTGGGTGAGCAGGTACCCTGATAATGCAGCCATGCCATCACGGTTGCAAAGTTAATTCCATTAACTTTGCAACTGAAGACTAAATATGTTATGGGTTGAAATTAGCCACAATATGAGATATAATGAAACGATGCCGTTACACTACTTATGTAATTAAACTTATGGGTAAACTATGGTGTATTTACACAGATATTATATAGTTAATTTTGCATTTACATTCACACATAAGAAATTCTGAAGAGAAGTGGAGGCCATAAGTTTATAAAACTCTAATAGGAAGCTAAATAACTCTGTAATAACTGAGAGGAAAGTGGAGGAGAAATTGTTGAAGTTAAACATAAGAAAGGCACCTGAGGGAGATGGTATCTATCTATTTATATTAAGGGAAGCAGCAAAGGAAGTAAGCAAACCTTTAGCCATAATTATGAGAGCTTCCTTGGATTCAGGTGAGGTCCCCACGGACTGGAGAAGTGCAAATGAATCCCCAATTCAGAAAGGGGTTTCAAAAGGTGAAATGAGTAATTACAGACCTGTCAGTTTAATTTCTGTTCCAGGGGAAAATAATGTAGTCTCTGGATAAATAAGCATTGCAGGATCATCTAGACAAGACTGCAATAATAGTTAAGGCACACCATGAGTTTGTTAAAGGGAGGTCTTCTAAGAGTAGGAACAGATGCATGTATCCTTGCACATACACCAATGCAAGAAGTATAATTAATAAATCTGATGAATGTGAAGTGTAGGTAAAGACATCAAAGGTGGATTTGTTGGGATATCAGAGACATCATCTTAGACCTCATCATCACACATGAATCAGATGACATAACAGGGCTGACAGTAGAGGAACCAGAAGCAGGAAGTGATCAGAGTTCTACGGTGGATGATGACGAGAGAGGTAGCAGAAGTAAAAGGCAAAGGAATGGGTTTTAATTTCAGAAAAGGAAATTACGATGCCTTAAGGTACTACATGGCCTCTATTAACTGGGTAGATATCGCGCAGAGAATGAATAGCATTAGCATTAGTAGAGGCATTTGATGCAAGAAAGCAAGCTTATGCAGCATCAGCCAAAAAAAAAAATAAAATAAAATAAAAAAAATAATAATAATAATAAAAAATAACAATAAATAAATAAAAAATAACCACTTACACTTCACTCCTCTGTTCGTTCGAAATACCTGTCCAGCTGAGCCTTAAATTTATTTAGGCTATCAACTTCCACGACAAGGGATGGAAGTCTATTCCACCAACCAAACACCCGCTGGCTAAAGGCAAATTTCCTCACATCTATCCTACATCTGTCTTTTCTCAATTTGAATTTATGCCCTCTCAGGTGATTATTCTAAGCAAGAGGAAGAATTCCATCAGCATTCAGCATACTCAAACCATTCAAGGCTTTATACACTTCTATCAGATCACCTCGCCGGTGCCTAGTCTCCAGACACTGTAATTTGCAAAACTTAATCCTTTCTTCGTAAGAGTACCCCTTTGTTCCATTCACTAATCTTGTTGCCCTTCTCTGTACTCGTTCCAGCATCTCTACATCCTTCTTGAAATGAGGCCTCCAGACCTGTATACAGTACTCTAGGTGCTGTCTCACCATTGCCTTATACAAGGGAATAATCACCTCCTTATCCCTGCTAGAAAAATTCCTATATATCATCAACAATACAGCATGAGACACTCTTGCAGCCCGTCTGCACTGCTCAGAAAACCTCCTTTGTAACTTGGTTACAGATCAACTTGTATCTATCATAGGCTTCTGTGTCTACTCTTAATTTGTATGTATCCCATGCATTTTTCTTCTCTGCCATGTGTCTCATTAGTTCATCTGACATCCACTTAGGCCTAAACCTTGAACAATATTTCTTAGTTGGTCCCACTGTATAGAATTTAAATACTGTCTCAGTCCATCGTAGTCGCCTTTACAAAAGCAATAACCCTTCCCTTTACCCCTAATGGTAGTTACCTCTTTGAGTAAATCCCACTTCAGCACACTGTGATCACTGCCACCCTGCAGATTCTTAATGCATGAAGAATCACTACTGATAATCAAATCAAGAGTATTACTTCCTCTAGTTGCCTCCCGAACATGCTGATGTAGAAAACAATCATCCAATAAATCCACAAAAGCCTTGCTAGTATGTGAGTGTCCAGCCCCCAAATTCCAGTCAATATCTGGGAAATTAAAATCCCCCATTATAAGACTCTCTGATTTACTGGCCCACTCTATTTCCCTGTACAGTTTCTTATTATACTCATCAGAGTCATTAAGCCTATGGCACACTCCTACTCTCAATTTTGATCTCCCAATGCTTATGTCACACCAAACTGACTCGACACTGCACTGTCCAGCAATGTCGACTGGCTTCACTTCCTTGGATTTTATGTATTTCTTAATTAATAGCATAACCCCTCCTCCCTTCCTACCCTGTCTATACTTTCTGTAGACATTGTACTCCCCATATTCCAGTTCTGCATTCCTTATATCTGTGTGACACCACGTCTCTGACATCCCCACAATATGTGCCTTTGATGTTTTGAGCAATACCTCAAATTCATCAAATTTATTTAGCATTGGTGTACACGCAGGTATACATGCACCTGTTCTTTTTCTTAGCTACCCTAACACAACCTATGTGTTTATTTGTACCCCAATGATTCCCAGCAGTCTCTGAACTATCCTGCATCTTATTTTCCAGGCTGCGGCTCATTCCAATAGAAGCAGTGCAAGAATCACTTTCACCTCTGCCAGTGGCTACTGTTAATCTATTAGTTCTTGTATCCCCCCCCATCTAGCACTGCCTCGATAGCATCAGCAAACATTCTTGCACCCTTTCTATTTAAGTGTATCCCATCCCTGTAGAAGTAGTCTCTCCTGTTAACAAGTACAGACCAGGCTGAAAAAAATTCTACCCCTTGAGCCTTGCACAATCCTTCCAGGGCCGAATTGATCGACAGGGCTCTCATCATATACTCCCTCCTATCGTGTCTGGGCAGAATTGCAGACGCTTTCAAATTCAACCCTAATTCACGGCTTTTTTTCAACAGTGACCTGTACTTGTTAAGTAATTCCGCCGGTCTCCTACTCTTAATATCATTAGTAATACAATTGAACTGTGGTACGCTTTTAAAACATTAATCACAGATGCCTTGAATGCGTATATACCATTAAAAAATACTCCACGAGAAGGGTTCCAAGTCGGATGAATAGTGAAGTTGCCACATTACTTGAGCAGAAAAAGGTGGCATGGAAAGGTTACAGAGCAATAAAAAGTTCTGAAGCCTATAACAGCTACAAGGTGATGTGTAATAGAGCCACAGAAAAGGTTTGACAGGCAAAGGCAGTTTATGAGAAATCACTAGCAAAAAGAGCAAAGAGGGGGGATAAAGAATTCTTCACATATATAAATGCCACAAAAGGCTTTTCATTTACAAATGAAAAGCCTTTTGTGGCAATGGGAAATTGTGGAAGCGAAGTTAAAAAATATGTAATTAATGATATTGAAATTTCGCAAGATTATTTATTTGAAAAAACTTTCGAGCCTACAGACCAGTAAGGCTCCTGGAGTTGATGGAATATACCCTATAATCTTAAGAGAGAGGCATCAAGCGAGTGCATTGAACCATTGAGGCTAATTATGCGAGCATCACTAGACTCTGGGGCGATTCCCTTGGATTGGAAAAGTGCAAATGTATCTCCCATACATAAGGGTGGCTCTAAAAGTGAAGTTGGAAATTATCGACCTGTCAGTCTGACTTCAGTAGTAGGGAAAATCGTGGAGGCAATGATCAAGGGTGGAATTCAGGATCATTTGGATAGAATTGAAATTATCAAGGATACTCAGCATGGTTTTGTAAATGGAAAATCATGTTTAAAAAATCTGGTTCGCTATTTCGAAAAGGTCACTCACGAGCTGGATTTAGGGAATAATTTTGACATTGTTTATTTAGATTTCAGCAAAGCTTTTGACTCAGTCCCATATGAGCGGTTGCTTTATAAGCTGGAACAGGTTGGAATCACTGGGAAAATCTTTAGATGGATAGAAGGATGGCTTCAGGGCAGGAGGCAGAGGGTTGTGATAAATGGCTATTCCTCAGATTGGGTTGATGTAAGAAGTGGGGTTCCCCAAGGATCAGTATTAGGACCACTGCTGTTTTTAATTTTCATAAACGACATTGATGAAGGGATAGAGGGCGTGATGTCTAAATTTGCAGATGATGTTAAAATTGGTAGAGTAGTTAACGATCACTGTCAACCTGAGCTTCTTCAGAGAGACCTAGATAGATTTCAGGAATGGTCAGAAAAATGGCAGCTGTGCTTTAATCCAACAAAGTGTAAGGTATTACACCTGGGAAACAGTAATCCCAAAAAAACGTATTCACTTGGTGGAGTTCAACTAAACCCAGTACTGGAGGAAAGGGACTTAGGTGTTACGATACGGTCAGGCATGAAATTCTCTGAGCATTGTAAACAGGTTGCAAGGAAGGCCCATGGTGTCCTATCGATGATCTATCGAACTTTTGCAAGTAGAGATAGGGACGTGATAATCCCATTATATAAGGCTTATGTTAGACCACACTTGGAATACTGTGTTCAAGTATGGAGACCGCACCTAAAGAAAGACATCGAGCTTCTTGAAAGGGTGCAAAGAAGGGTAACTCGCCTGGTGAGATCGGCAAAAGGGCGTCCTTATGAAGAAAGACTTTGAATATGTGGGTTGCAGAGTTTGGAAACTAGACACCTTAGAGGAGATTTGATTGAGGTGTTTAAGGCTCTGAGAGGCATCAGTAAAATGAATGAGGACAAAATTTTCAAGATTATAAATGATGCTAGAACTAGGGGACATAAATTCAAGTTACAGGGGGAAATGTTTAGACTGGACTGCAGGAAGTTTTATTTTAGCCAGCGAGTTATAAATTACTGGAATAAGTTGCCTTCATGGGTGGTAGAGGCCGACAGTTTGGGGAAATTCAAAGGTCATCTGGATAGTACTTTTGGGTAAGGGAAGCGCATAGGATGATAGGTTTAATTTCCTTTTTTTTATTTTTTATTTTTATTAATTATTATTATTTAGTTATTTATTTTATTTTATTTTATTATTTTTGTTTTTATCATTGTTTTGTTCGGATTTTTTTTTTTTGGCTGGTGCAGCATAAGCCATAGGCTTTCTTGCACCATGCGGCCGTTACTAATACTAATACATGGCGTCACACAGATATAAGTAGTACACAGTTGGAATTTGGAGAGTACAATGTGTACAGAAAGGATAGACAGCAAAGGGAGGAGGGGTTATGCTGTTAGTTAAGAAACACAGAAAATCTAAGGAAGTGCAGCCAGTTTACATGGGTGGACCATGCAGTGTTGAGTCAGTTTGGTATGACATAAGCACTGGGAAAGCAAAATTAAGAGCAGGAGAGTGTTATAGGTATAATAAGTCTGTTGAGTATAATGAACAATTGTGCAGAGAAATAGAGAGGGCTGGTAAATCGGAATGTCCCATCATGGGGGATTTTAACTTTCCAGATATTAATTGGAACTTGTGGATTGGTCGCTCGCATACTAGCAAGACTTTTGTGGATTTATTGGATGACTGGTTTCTACAGCAAAATGTTTGAGAGGGAACCAGGGAGAGTAATACTCTTGATCTGATTATCAGCAGTGATTATTCATGCATTATGAATTTGCAGATAAAGGAACCACTAGGTGGCAGTGATCACAGTGTATTGATGTGGGATTTACTTAAAGATATAATTAACATCAGCAGTAAAGGAAAGGGTTTTTGCTTCCATAAAAGTGACTATAGTGGTCTCAGACAGTTTTTAAATTCTATACAGTGAGATAAACTGATGATGTTACCAATGGTGAATTCTAAACGGGACTTAATCTTGGAGGCTTCAAGGCTTTTTATACCAACTTAGAAATACTGTTCAAGGTTGAGGCCTAAATGGATGTCAGAAGAATTAATGAGGCTTATGGCAGAGAAGAAAAATGCATGGTATGCATATAGATTAGGCAGATATAAGTTAATCTGTAATCAAGTCACAATGGAGGTTAGGCAGGCAAAAGCAGATTATGAGAAATATTTAAAGAGGTTTTTACTTGCGTTGAATCAGATTGGTCTACTTAACAACATATATATGGTTTGACTATTTATGATCATGCTCAGGCAGCTGATAAACTGAATGAGTATTTTGCATCTACATTCACACATGATGAGTTATTCAAGGAGGCGGGGGAATGCCAGAAGTTTATCAAACTCTAATGGGAGTTAAGTGATTTTGTAATAACTGATATAACTGATATAATAATATAACTTTGTAATATTCAGTTATAGCTCAGACACAGCATGGTTTTGTTAAGGGAAGGTCTTGCCTGACCAATTTGATTGGATACTATGATGTAGTCACAAAAGAATTGGATGCAGGGAATAACTTTGATATTATATATTTGGATCTTAGAAAGGCTTTTGATACTGTTGCACATGGAAGACTGCTGCACAAATTGGAGCAGTGTGGCATTGGTGCCAAATTGTTGCTATGGATAAAGGGATGGTTGAGTGGCAGAAGACAGAGAGTGGTAATTAATGGACACTGCTCATCGTGGACTAATGTTATTAGTGGAGTCCCTCAGGGTTCAGTGTTGGGTCCATTGTTGTTTTCTGTATTTATAAAAATATTGATGATGGTATATCAAGCTTAATGTCCAAGTTTGCAGACGATACTAAGGTTGGCAGGGTTGTTAAGGATGCTACTGATGCTATGCTGCTGCAACAGGATCTGGAAAGGTTGAGCAGATGGGCTGAGAGGTGGCAAATGAAGTTTAGCATTGACAAATGTAAAGTACTACATATGGAAAACAGCAACCCCAGAGCAACGTATCAACTCTGTGGTACTAGACTGACAGTGGTAGAGAATGAAAAGGACCTGGGGGTAATTGTGCAGGCAGATATGAAGTTCTCTGAGCAGTGCAGACCGGCTGCAAGAGTAGCTCCTGGTGCCTTATCAATGATATACAGGAATTTTTCTAGCAGGGATAGGGAGGTGATTATTCCCTTGTATAAGGCAATGTTTAGGCCGCACCTTGAGTACTGTATACAAGTCTGGAGGCCTCATTTCAAGAAGGATATAGAGCTACTGGAACGAGTGCAGAGAAGGTCAACAAGGTTAGTGAATGGAACAAAGGGTTGCTCTTACGAAGAAAGGCTTAAGTTTTGCAAATTACAGTGTCTGGAGTCTAGGCCCCGGCGAGGTGATCTGATAGAGATGTACAAAGCCTTGAATGGTTTGAGTATGCTCAATGCTGATGGGATACTGCCTCTTGCTCAGAATAATCACCTGAGAGGGCATAAATTCAAATTGAGAAAAGACAGATGTAGGATAGATATGCGGAAATTTGCCTTTAGCTAGCGGGTAGTTGGTTGGTGGAACAGACTTCCATCCCTTGTTGTGGAATTTGATAGCTTAAATAAATTTAAGGCTCATCTGGGCAGGTATTTTTTTTTTTTTTTTTTTTTTGGCTGATGCTGGATAAGCTTGCTTTCTTGCATCATATGCCTCTACTAATGCTAATTCTGTCTTTACTGTCGTTAACAACTCTGCCAACCTTTGTATCATCTGGAAACTTGGACATCAAGCCTGATGATATACCTTCATTAATATCACTAATATTGATGAAGTTATATCAGGGACTCAGCTTATAACATTAGTTGTTATAAGTGGAGTCCCTGAATACACAAAACAACAATGGGCTCAGCACCGAACCCTTGGGTACTCTGCTAATAACATTAGTCCAAGAAGAGCAGTGTCCATTGATTACCACTCTCTGTTGTGTCCCACGCAACCATCCCTTTATCCATTGTAGCAACTTCCCCTTAATGCCATACTGCTCCAGTTTGTACAGCAATCTTCCATGTGCAACAGTATCAAAAGCATTCCTGAAATCCAAGTATATGATATCAAAATTATATTTTTGAATCCAGTTTCTTTGTGACCACATCATAGTATCCAATCAAATTGGTCAGACAAGACTTCCCCTTAACAAAACCAATCTGTGTCCAATCTATAACTGATGTCCTCTCTAGATGATCCTGCAGTGCTTCGTTAACCAATGCCTTCATTAATTTTCCTGGAACAGAAGTTAAACTAACAGCTCTGTAATTACTTGTGTCGCCCTTTGATCCTCCTTTGTGAATTAGGGTCACATTTGCACATCTCCAGTACATGGGTACCTCCCCTGAGTCCAAGGAAGCTCTCATAATTATGGCTAACGGATTGCTTACTTCCTTTGCTGCCTCCTTTAACATAACTGGATAGAGCCCATCCACCCCAGGTGCCTTTCTTGTATTTATCTTCAACAATTTCTCCTCCACTTTACTCTCAATTATTACAAGATCATCTAGCTCACTGCCAGTGTTTACTTCATCTATGGCATTCCCCTTCCTGAATAACTCCTTATGTGTGAATGTAGATGCAAAATATTGATTTAGTTTGTTAGCTACCTGAGCAGGATCATGTACAGTTGAACCATCGATATCAAGCGGACCAATCTGATTCATCACCTTCCTTCTAGAGTTTACATAAGTAAAGAACTCCTTGAAGTTTTTCTTTGCATCCCTTGCCAAAGATTTCTCGTAATCTGCCTTTGCCTGCCTAACCTCCTTTGTAACTTGGTTACAGATCAACTTATATCTATCATAGGCTTCTGTGTCACATGTTAATTTATATGTATCCCATGCATTTTTCTTCTCTGCCATATGTCTCATTAGTTCATCTGCCATCCATTTAGGCCTGAACCTTGAACAATATTTCTTAGTTGGTATGTAAAGCCTAGTAGCTTCCAAGATAAGTTCTTTGAATGCTTCCCATTTTGAGTTTGCTGTTGGTAACATCATCAGTTGGTCCCACTGTATAGAATTTAAATACTGTCTCAGACCATCGTAGTCGCCTTTACAAAAGCAATAACCCTTCCCTTTACCCCTGATGGTAGTTACCTCTTTGAGTAAATCCCACTTCAGCACACTGTGTTCACTGCCACCTAGTGGTTCCTGTATCTGCAGATTCTTAATGCATGAAGAATCACTACTGATAATCAAATCAAGAGTATTGCTCCCTCTAGTTGCCTCCCGAACATGCTGATTTAGAAAACAATCATCCAATAAATCCACGAAAGCCTTGCTAGTGTGTGAGTGACCAACTCACAAATTCCAGTCAATATCTGGGAAATTAAAATCCCCCATTATAAGACTCTCTGATTTACTGGCCCACTCTATTTCCCTGTACAGTTTCTTATTATATTCATCAGAGTCATTAGGCCTATAGCACAGTCCTACTCTCAATTTTGATTTCCCAATGCTTATGTCACACCAAACTGACTTGACACTGCACTGTCCAGCGATGTCGACTGGCTTCACTTCCTTAGATTTTATGTGTTTCTTAACTAATAGCATAACCCCTCCTCCCTTCCTATCCTGTCTATCTTTTCTGTAGACACTGTACTCCCCAAATTCCAGTTCCGCATTCCTTATATCTGTGTGACACCACGTCTCTGATATCCCAACAATATTCACCTTTGATGCTTTGAGCAATACCTCAAATTCATAAAATTTATTTACCAAACTCCTAGCATTGCTGTACACGCAAGTATACATGCACCTGTTCTTTTTCTTAGCTACCTTAACACAACCCATGTGTGTTGTGTTAAGGTAGATCTGGAGGTAATTGTGCCATCAGATATGAAGTTTTCAGAGCAGTGCAGACAGGCTGCCAGAGCAGCTCATGGTCTATTGTCAATGGTATACATGAACTTTGCTATCAGGGATAAAGAGGTTATTATCTGCTTGTATAAGGCAATGGTCAGGCCACACCTTGAGTTGCTGCATACAGGTCTGGAGGCCTCATTTTAGGAAGGATGCAGAGCTGCTTGAATGAGTAGGGAGATGGGCATTGAGATTGGCAGGGGGAACAAAGGGATGCTCTTATCAAGGAAAGATTAAGTTCTGCAAATTACAGCATCTAGAGACTGGGCACCTGCGAGGTGATCTGATTGAGGTATATAATGGTTTGAGCAAGCTCAATGCTGATGGGATTCTTCCACTTGGTCAGATTACATGCCTTAGGTGGCATAAATTTAAATTGAGGAAAAACAGCTGCAGAATAGATATGCAGAAATTTGCCATTAGCCAGCAAGTAGTTGAATACTGAAACAAACTTCCATCTATTGTTGTGGAAGTTGATAGCTTAAATTCAAATTCAAGGAAGAACTGGACAAACATTTGAAGCTGATGGAGAGGTGAATGGGAAGTGGGGTTTTTTCTCTCTTTTTTTTTTTTTTTTTTCTCTTTTTGGCTGATGCTGTATAAGCTTGCTTTCTTGCATAATAGGCCACTACTAATGCTAATCCTGATTTTACTTCAGCAATAAATTCACTGCAAAACCCAAACAAGCAGAATATGAAACACTTGAAAAATATAAATAAATTGAAAGGCAAGGAAAAATTAATGGCATATGTTGATGACTATCAACTCTGGGATTGTCAAAATACAAATCTCTGGTGACACAGTTTCAACAAAATCATTGCGTTAGAACACTACACTATTATTCAAAATGCTTCATGCAACAATGAGAACAACTCAGAATAATTAAGCTCATGTTGTTTCACATAGTTACATATATTTATCTGGAACAAATAAAAATACATTAATTTAAATTTTTAGGATCAACAAAGGCTCTAATAACATCAAAAAATTGGGCATGGTACATTTTCATTAGGGCTCAGAGAGAGAGAGATAGTAACACTGATTCAAACAGACTTTACATCCAATGTAACTAGAGTCATCAGCTTGTCATAACGATGAAATTTGTTTATTATGTTTAGGCAACAACATTAAGTATGTTTTTCCCCCTTAAAGAACACATAATCTGTGCTATGACTTTAAAAGCATTGATTTCTTTGTGGTGGGATGGGGAGGGGGGAGTTCAGCTTATATCTTAACTAGAGTCATCAGCTTGTCCTAACAATGAAATGTGTTTATTGTTATGTTTAGGCAACAATATTAAGTATGTTTTTCCCCCTTAAAGAACACTTATGATCTATGCCATGACTTTAAAAGCATTGATTTCTTTGTGGTGGGATGGGGGGGGGAGTTCAGCTTATATCTTAGCAAACACAATATTTTCATCTTGTGAACTTATATAATTATGAAAGAGGTGGAGCGAGTCTGTTCTGTGGCTTCAAATAACTAGAGTGTTATCTATAAATGTACCCAAACTTTATTTTGAGCAAATTTTTGGAAACGAAAGGGCTGAACCTCCTAGATCTGAAAAGATACTTTTGCCATGGGATGGTGAGGAGGGGGAGAAGACACCTCTTCCCCAATCTTCTTCTTTCAAAGTACATATGTAATCATTAAATCAAAGTATCACAGTTAGATTGACAAGATAAAGGGTATGTTGTGTGGGAAAAGGCAAATGATGGCCACAGCCAATCCCTGTAAATATTTTTATTAAAATAGCAATTGTTGAAACAGGATTTTACTGTAGATTTAACAAACTATCTCTATGAAATATTTTTAATCCACTTTTTTTTTTTTTTTTTACAAAACTAATCTTTCAACATTATATTTATTAATGTTTTCATATAGATTATAAATTATATTACTTTTTACTTGCCTTTTTATCCTTTGAGCTAAATGCCACGAAAATTTGTGGTCCAGTTTTCTATAAGCTAAAGCAATTACTCGCAATCCCTGGACTGCATATTTATGAAGAATTTCATGAAAATCTTCTGGAACTAAATAAGATCCAATAATTATAATTATGAAAAATTCTTACAATCTTGTTTTATAACAAAATTTGAAACTCTCAAGAGATACGTTAGATAAATCAGAAGCCATCTGGCCCGAACAATTTCATGTGTTAATAACAGTAAGACACCGATTCAGCTAGCATCTGGAAGGTACCAATACACTATCCTTGAAATACATCCACCAGGTTTGTTTTATGCAGATTAAAGGTAATGTACTCTGTAAACAGATGTCATCGCGTTCTAGGACATCCTGTGAATTCTGTATACAGGAATGAGACAGTGAATTTGGAAGCAACAGATCTTTATTTTGTTATGGCCCATTTGCAAATGCATCCTGCATAATGTACTACTAATCTGAAAGCCACTATCACTTCTTGGAGAAAGTAGTACTTGGCGGGGTGTGCATGATCTTAAAAAGCAGCAGAGTGCTTGCTAACATGCTGTTATGCAAAATGACAAATGGCATAAACCCTTGCCTCAAAAATGCCTTCATCCTCATTCCAAAATTCTGCCTCATTGCTTGATCTGTGAGTCTCATTACTGCAGTATAATGTACACAAAATTCATTAATTTGTAAGGTCATCACAATCACACAGTAAAACTTCAAGTGGAATTCTTTAAGCCACAGTATCTTTTTCTAGTTTTTGTAATCCGATGTTAGCATTCTTTATGTCACAATAGTTTTTTTCTATCTAGTTCCATGGTTGGGATACATATGCAACAAGTGAAAATCAGTGTAGCAGCAATACACTAATTACTGTAGGTTTTTTTCTGATGCATACAGTTCCGATTAATGCTTAGCAGTAGCACTCTCAAGAAGGATGGGATTCCATTTGCAGACATTACAGTTTTCAGGTGATGACACATAATAACCGCCACTAACTTCAAATCACTGCCCAAAATATACTTCGGAAACAATCAAGGGATATCATGAAACAGATTCCACTAACAACAAAACTGCTAATCTTATAACTGGAACACTACTTCAGCCTAATTTCCATTTATTTAATCAAATTTCTAATTACTTCTCATTTCTCCAGTTACTTTAGTAGCTGGAGTGCAAAAGAAATAGCTGCTTGAACAGCTCGTTCATGCAAGTCTGAACTACACTACACATTAATTCCAGATATTTCTGACTTAATGCTGTTTTGCTATTCATTTTAAAGCTATCGACTCCATCAAATGAAATGATTTCATTAAATATGCCAAAAATGCAATCTGTAAAAGAGCATTATAGTGATTTGTGTCAGAATTATAGTCAGATATGGGTTATAATATAAGAACAGCATTATAGCAAATCAGCGTAAAGCGAACCGCATTATAACAAGGGCCTGCTATACTTCAGGACTATGTGCTAATTTCAGATTAACAGTACCACATTTGTCCTCTTGAATCCTCCCGTGGATGACCTTTGTGCACTAAATTTAATTATTTAATTTTTTTTTCACACTATTTAATTTCACAATAATTTTCACATGTTAGATACGTTCATTCAATAATTTTATTATACAACTCATTATATGGAGGGTTAAGATTCATAGTGGTTTAAGTCAGTCTATTCCGATTTTTCAGAACAAGGTGTTTTGTGTTTGCATTCATAAAAAACTAAAAAAATTTAATTTAATGAATGGTGATACACCTTGTGGCTAAAAAAACTTTAAAAATTTACATGAGTTTCATAATTTTTGTTAATATTCAAATTTTTGGTCAGCAGTGTTTATATAATTGACTTACACCATTATGTTTCTATGTAGTTTACCTATTTTAAAATGGTAAATTAGTGTAAGGAGGTGACTGTGTTATCAAAACTATGATTTCATACAGAAGAAATTATATTTTTTCCCTGTGAAAAGTACACTATAACAAAATTTTAAAAAACCTGGGTGATAGGCACATTGGGAATTTTTTTGTCAAAATAGTTAAGATTGTCTTGGTTGTTGCAGAATGATCATAAAAGAACTAAGGTGAACAGAATAAATTTAATTGTAATGTAAAAGATAGTTGCAAAATTTAAAAAAAAAAAAAATTATAGCTGCTTTTTATTGATGTTCTCATATTTTTTTTTAAAAAGCAATTAAAAAGTTAACACTAAATCGATAATCATAAAACACTGTCACCAAAAACTACTGTTTATGCTTCATCTTCTTCCTCCTCGTAGTCAGATAAAGGACCTAGATCATCAACTTTTTTTTTGAGCTTCTAATACCTTTAAAGAAGGCATGGTGAATTGGAGGGATGTATTTGAGAAGGTATTATGTCTTTTTTCTTTAGAAAGTTCAGCACTCTAGGACCATCATACAAGTTTTCTTGTTCAGTACTTTTCAAGCTCTTAGGTCAACACTCCTTATTGCAATCGACATTCAGTTCCCTGAAAGGGATGTCTTCATCCAATATACACTTGTAGAAAATCATGAACGGGTTTTCCTTTTTCATAATAGAGCCACTGTATCTTGAACCAGTTTACATTTTTGCCCTCAACATTCTTCTTCCGTTTTGTTATGCCTTTTTCAAGAGCTGCTTGTTTTCACAAAGTCAAATTGTTGCATCTTTGTTGTTGTGTCTTCTGGCAGACTTAATAGTATCATACCATCCATCCGGAACATTGATAACCTTGTTTTTTCCAGCTTGCTCAATCAGCCCAAAGTCAGAGTCATTTGAAAGGTAAGAGTGTCCAGAAATCATGAATTTGTGGTCTATGACTTTAACTGAAGTTTCTTGAATCACTTTCATTAAAGATAAGTACCTTGATGTTCTGATTTTGGCCAGTGCACGTGTCACTGTATATCATCACATGCTTTTTTTGTTCAACTTAATATGCTTAGTCAGGCAAGAAGCAATCTCTTATGAACCTCTGGATGCAATGGTCTCATCCCAAACGTACATGTAGCCAATGTTATTTGTGACGTCATGCAGTACATATTGCAGGTATAGTAGGCCTCAGAAACAGTTAATTTAGGGAATGGCAGGGCTTTTTGTAAATCTATCATGATTGTATAGGTGTCAGAATTTCCTCGGGCCTTTTCCTCATCAGCCCTTTAGTTGATTTCTTGCTTTCTCTGCTTTTGCCAAATGCCAAACACATTGCCCCTCCAAATCACCTGTCCTTTCTTTGTCCTTTTCTATATCAATCAACTATTTATACTTGCCACGGGCCTTGCAAGTGTCCTTTCGAGGAACATGAAAATGTAAATTAAATTCTGTGTTGAAGACGTGTCTACAAGGTGTCTCAGAAATATTAGTACAAACGTTTAGGGGAGGTAGGTAACATCTAAAGGAATGTGAATCGCATAGGAACCCATAACCGTAAACGTCACCGTAAGTCGGTACACGGTGCTGTTCATCAGTACATGAGAGGGAAAATTTCTAGTTTACTCATTCAAGGAATAGTCGCCGCATGAAGAGCATGCATCGATATACGAACTGTGAGCTGGCAGACATGCACCTAGTGTATGGATTAACAGAGGGCCCACACGGTGTGTGTGCCCCAATGCGGCACAACATCGCTTTGCAATAAATGTGTGGGCAGGTATGGTCGGCGACTGCTTAGTCGGCCCATACCTGTTACCATCTCGCATGAACTCCGCTAAATATCGGATCTTTCTTGAACAAGTTCTACCAGGGTTACTTGATGATGTTCCAGCAAATGTGAGATGCAACATTTGGTTTCAACATGACGGGGTGCCTGCCCATTATGGAAGGTGTGTTCGTGACCATTTGAACATGCGTTTTGGGCGTCGATGGATTGGCCGGGGTGGACCCGTTGCCTGGCCTCCACGCTCACCTGATTTATCGAGCCTTGATTTCTTTCTGTGGGGGGGGGGCCCTCAAATCTATCCTGAGTGAATCGCCTGTGGAGACAGAAATGGATCTCGTGGTGAGACTTTTCTGCCCTGCTGCTACTGTCAAAGAAATTCCAGGTGTGTTCGACCGTGTCTGACAATCCATGCTGCGTCGGTGTCACCATGCATCGCATCTCATGGTGGAACCTTCGAGCATCTGTTGTAACATCACGAAATGCATCCATCTCATACTCCATTGTTAATATTATGTGAAATAAATGTTTGCCACTAATTACTGTCCTGTGTCATTTCTGCTTCTTGTGCCTCTGCTACTACTTTCCTGTGACGTTTCCGGTTAAGGGTTCCTCTGCGATTCACATTCCTTTAGATGTTACCTACCTCTCCTAAACGTTTGTACCAATATTTTTGAGACACCCTGTATAGTAACTGTATAGAGACACCTGTATATGAGACACCCTGTATAGAGACTGAACCTCTTTAAGAGGTTCAGTCTCTTTGCTCACAAGATTCATAATAAAGCACATACATTTTTCTTGTGTTCGAGTCAAGGCTAAGGAACTGCCTGTTCGGATTATCTTTTCAAGTGTAATGACCAGTGCTTTTTTTGGGACAGTATGCAATGGTACAGCATATCAGCACCTTTATTAACAGTGACGTGTGATATTTGGATGAAGTGCACTTCAAAATGTGTTATATTACATAAATTTTTTTCACGTGTTTACCTACTATTCAAATAAGTTTAAAATTATTTAACTAAATTTGCATTTTTTACTGTCTATTTTTAATATATTTTCTATATAAAACTGTATAACCATTTTTATAATTCTAAATTACTCAGTCGGGCCTATGTTTAATGAAGTCCTTTTATAGCAAATTATTTTGAATTCCCTTGGAAGTTACATTTAAAATAGTTTCCGTTGAGCGAAGAAAATTTACATATAGCAAACGGATTAGGAGAGAATTAACTCAGTATGCCCTGTTTGCTTTTCTGGCCTTCAGACAATTTGTGGTGCTGTGCAAATTAAGAGAGCTAAAGCATTCTACAACTTAGTTGTACCTGGTAAAATCTATCCGACCACCTGTCTCACATACGGAGGAGTCCTGCTAGTCAAGAGTGAGCAGATCAAGGGGTATTCCCAATGGGCTCTGGCCCACCTTCTACTGCAGTGGTGTCCAACCTTTTTGGGTACAGTGGCCATATTCAAAAAAATTCAAAGTTAGATTTTTTTTAGTGTGTTACATTTTCCATATCTTGTTGCATGTAAAAGTAAAATTGAAAATATCCGAAACTTTTATTAAGTACAATACACAATTACATTTACTGAACAAAACATTTAATGAGAATTTTTTTGAAAATTAACAAAATTTAAAATGCTGTTTTAGTTCACTTTCCTCGCAGGCTGTAGTAGTAGTAGTGGTAGTGGCATGTGATGCAAGAAAACAAGTGTATGAGCTTATAACATCAGCCAAAAAAAAAAAAAAAAATATCACACCATTCCCTTCAAATGCCTGTCCAGTTCCTCCTTAAATTTATTTAACCCATAGGTTCTCAAAGCGGCGGTACCGCCCCCCAGTGGGCGCTGAGATCTTCTAGGGGGGCGATAGTGGGTTCAGAAGCAATTGGGGGGCGTTCAGGCAGTCCAGAGGTCGGTGGCTCCTTATTCGTATTTTTATCTCCTCAGGTCCAGTTCAAAGGTCAACTAATAAATTCTATAATTTTTACTCTATGGACATAGCGGAAATTCGCTATACGTGAAGCCAGAACTGTTTTCTTCGATTTTCCCACTTCAGTTTTCAAAACCTTCTATTGGATTTCACGCAAATGACAAAAATGTGACATTAAGTGTGTATTTTTTTAGGCCTTTTTCTGTTATTTTTCTAAACCCACCTTAATTAGCCTAGGGCCTTTGAAACGCAACAACGCGAGCTACTGTGAGTTGACATAAGAAGCAATAAAGTGAAACAGTAGCAACAACTGTTTTTGGAAGGCGAACAGATCATATTTCCTTTCTTAAACATGTATTGCTCCTACGAACAGAAAATCAGGGAAATGCATCTTTTAGAAACGAGAAAAACTGGTGTAAAACATAACACTGCAATGCGCATTTGATAAAAAAAAAAAAAAAAAAAAGTTTGCTTTATTGTAATTGTTTTTAGTAAATAATATCGGAACAGCAGTTTCCTGGGTTTGATCTTCTAACGAAATTTCGAGAAAATATTTCTATTTGTAGCTGCGTTATAAACTTCTAAAACTGGTGTGCAAAAGAATAAAAAAAAATCATCCGCTAAGAATCACGGATTGTTTTTTGAAATGTGTATTGTTCACAAAACTGCAATATTTTCTAACAGTACAAAGCTAACAGAGTGCGACTAATGGCTGCTCAAAAAGTATTCTTAGAAGATATTTGCTTGTTACGCTTTGATGTCATCGCAAAGGGAGAAATTCTGTTTTAGTACAGAAGCCGAATAAATTCACTATCCACAGTCATAATGCTGTTCTGAACTGCAATAAACGGATCAACTCCGCTGAAAAATTGATTTTCTCCCCATCACTTCTCTTGTATTGCTGCGGTTTATGGCGAGCAATTTCACACAATCAAGTCTGTGACTGCTAAATGCTGTGCGGTTTCTTGTATTCTTTCTCTCTATTTCGGGATCTCTGACCGTGTGGTCATCCTGGAGTATAAACAGAAAATTTGTTAGTCGGAATGCTGCCCACCAATGGCACCAATTGACAACTCTTTTACTGTCCTTCTAATTTTCAATATGTGCAGATAATCGACTTGGGCAAAATTCGAAAGTGCTACTTCAATTAGGAGCAAAAACCGTTTCCCCCAACATAACGAATTACTTTAGGTACAATAAAGGACGACTACTAATGGTTTTACTGACTGGAAGGAAGTGTCCACAATAAAACATCTGTACAAGGCGGTCACTCAAAGGAAAGTAACCATAGTCATTTGTATTCAAGGACAAGCTACACAGCGATGTTTGAAATGTATAATTCAGTTCACTGGCTAATATTTCCAGAGGGATTATTGCAAAATATTGTTCCGAAAAACAATTACAATAAAGCAAAGAGGGTTTTTTATCAAATGCACACTGGACAAAAATCAGACTAATCTGAACTTAGGCATCCTACGATGAAGCTGACTTATTAGAACTTTAGCATCTGTTGTGAAACTGAATGCAATAAAGAAATACTTTCGAATCTGCGATGAAACCAACTTATTAGAACTTCAGCATCTGTGATGAAAGTTACAACTGTGGACCTTTGACAATCTCCTGGCCTTCCTCCCACCAAAAGAGTATTTTTATTTCTTTCTCTCTCTCTCTCTCTCTCTTTCCCTTAGGGTCGGATTTGAAAGGGTGAACTCCCTCCCCTAAGGAGTTTTTTTCCCCCAAATGAATGAAAGGAAGTGGAAATTTCAGGAAAATTAACCCCGTTTTCCTTCATTCGGCAAACAGCAGCTCAGATTGGAATTCAAGCAAGCAAACGTATAACACTTTATGGTGAAATTTTCGGGCGTGTGTGTGATAATGAAAATTCAATTTTCCCCTCAAATTTTTTGATGGTATCAAATGCATATAAAACAATCCGTTACTCGTAGCATATATATATATATATATTTTTTTTTTTCGTTTGCACCCCAGGTGAGATGCATGCGAAGTTCCTTCGACATCAGTTTTCGAAGCTTATAACGCAGCTATGAATAGAAATATTTTGTTGAAAGTTCGTAAGAAGATGAAATATACATCCATGAAACTGCTGTTCCGATTTAGTCCTATAAAAACAATTACAATAAGCGAACTTTGTTTATATGAAATGCACATTGTGGTGATCAGTTTTACGACAGTTTTTTTTTTTTTTTTCCCTTCCGTTTCCAGTATGGCTTCCAACAGATGAATTTCCTTGATTTTTTGTTAATAGATACAATACATACTGAAGAAAGGAAAGAAGATATTTTTGTTTTTCAAAACCAATTCGTTGCAATTCTTTCGTACAACAATTACAAAAAGCAGTAAAGGCAAAATGTTGTGACAGAGCGACAATGCAAAATACTGTTCACAAGTAACGATGCTCAACTGTTTGTTTTCCACAAAAATTGTTTACAGTTTTATTTTCTCCTTGGATCACCTTGGTAATGCTAATGATGTAAGCTTGACCAGTCAATTATATCTCCACTTCCGTTGATTCGTTTGAGACAGATTAGGCGCGAATTTTAAACTAATGACGTAGCACGTTTCATCTTCAAAGCTTCCAAGGCCGTTTTGCTGACGTAATAATTCATAAATTGATATCTGATCGTGTAAGATCCATTCTTACAAATATTATGTTAATAAAATTTTACCAATTTTTTTGGAAAATATCTAATGTTTAAACCAGACAAGCACTCAGCAGAATTTCCAGCAATTAACCACCCGCTGGCTAAAGGCAAATTCCCTTAGGTTCGTAATCTGAACAAGTGGAAGGATCCCATCAGAATTCAGCGTGCTCAACCCATTCAAGGCCTTATATACCTCAATCAGATCACCGCGCAGGTGCCTAGTCTCCAGCCACTGCAATTTGCAGAACTTAAGCCTCTCTTGGTAAGAGGATCCCTTCATTCCCCTCACCAATCTTGTTGCCTTTCTCTGTACACGCTCAAGTAAATCTACATCCTTCCTAAAATGAGGCCTCCAGACCTGTACGCAGTACTCAAGGCATGGCCTGACCATTGCCTTATCCAGAGGGATAATCACCTCTTTTCCCTGCTAGCAAAATTCCTATATATCATTGACAAAACCCCATGACCTGCCCTGGCAACCTGTCTGTATTGCTCAGAAAACTTCATATCTGACTGCACAATTACTCCCAGGTCTTTTTCATTTTCTACCACCTTAAGTGTAGTACCATACAGTTGGTACGTTTCTCTGGGGTTACTTCTACCCATATACAGTACTTTGCATTTGTCAAGGTTAAACTTCAGTTGCCACTTCTTAGCTCATCTGCCCAAATTATCTAGATCCTGTTGCAGTAGCACACTGCCATTACTGTCATTAACAACCTTGCCAACCTTTGTATCATCTGCAAACTTCGACATTAAGCCTGATATACCTTCATCAATATCATTGATAAATATACAAAACAACAGTGGACCTAACACCGAACCCTGTGGGACTCCACTAATAACATTAGTCCAAGAAGAGCAGCACCCATTGATTACCACCCTCTGTTTTCTCCCACTTAACCATCCTTTTATCCATTGTAGCAACTTACCCTTAATACCATTCTGCTCCAATTTGTATAATAGTCTTCCATGCGCAACAGTGTCAAAAGCTTTCCTGAAATCCAAATATATGATATCAAAATTATTTTTTGCATCCAGTTCCTTTGTAACCACATCATAATATCCTATCAAATTTGTCAGACAAGACTTTCCCTTAACAAACCCATGCTGTGTCTGAATTATTGCTGCAGTCTTGTCTAGATGATCCTGCAATGCATCTTTAACCAGTGACTCCATTATTTTACCCGGAACAGAAGTTAAACTAACTGGTCTGTAATTACCCGTGTCACCCTTCGATCCCCCTTTGTGAATTGGGGATACATTTGTACATCTCCAGTCCGTGGGAACCTCCCCTGAGTCCAAGGATGCTCTCATAATTATGGCTAAGGGTTTGCTTAGTTGCTTTGCTGCCTCCTTTAATATAACTGGATAGATCCCATCCACCCCAGGTGCTTTTCTTACGTTTAACTTCAACAATTTCTCCTCCACTTTGCTTTCAGTTATTACGAAATCATTAAGTATCCTGCTACAATTTGATAACCTTCTGCCATTTTCAAACCTTAATAACTCCTCATGTGTGAATGTAGATGCAAAATACTCATTCCGTTTGTTTGCTCTCTAAGCAGGATCATCAACAGTCGAACCGTCGATATCTGTAGGTTGGACACTGCTGTGAATCAACTTTAAGTGCCCCATTCGAGAATTAGAAAAGTGATTTTCTTTTATCCCTTGGCATTTGGTGAAAGTGAAGTTAGAAAATTGTCAATTAGGTTACAGTTAAATAAAAGAGATGCAATTTGTGGATACCTAATTGATAAGAAGGTTTGAAAAGAATTGAAGCATTTGATGAACGCTCTGATTATGATACCAGTTTCATCGAGTGAATGTGAACGAGGATTTTCACAAATGAATCTGATCACCAGCCTAACCAGAGCTTCGTTGATAACAAAAGCTGTTTCTTAAAATTGTATGCCCACCGCTGACCCACTTCGATCCAGCAAAATATGTCGATTCATGGCTGCTTTGGAAATGTCATTCAGCAACCGACACACAAAGAGGAAGGAAAGAAGTCAGAATAGGACAGGGGTCAGCAATCTGCAGCTCTTTTAACATGTAACTGCGGCTCTTTAACTTTACAGCTCACAAGAAGCATAGTTTGAAATGGAGTTAGAGGACTTAAAACTCAAGGACATGTGGAGTGCAAGACTAAAATGCTTTAAAACTGAAATTGGGGATTTGGAGAGGCAAAAGGCTGCCCTTGCAATTCTACACAAATGGACGGTGATAGATGACTTTAAAATGCAGACCAAATTGTGTTCGATGCATGGAGTAGCTTACCAGACCCATATATAAAAATTGGAAAATATTTGCGTTTGGACTTCTCTCAGTTTTTGGTTTGACTTATTTCTGCGAGCAAATATTTTTGTTCATGAACTATATTAAAAATAAATCAAGAAACCGTTGTCTGAACAATGCGAGCATGTTTAAAGCTCATCATGTTTAATTACGACATACTCGCACGATGTTGAGAGACTCACTCAAGAAGTTCATCAGCAAAAGTCACATTAATTTGTATCTAATTGGATGTTTGTTACATTTTTTCAGTATTAATAAATAATATTTCAACAAAAATATATTTTTTTTAATAAACACCTTCCTACTCTATTCCATCACTCCCCTCCCAACTTGAGCTGAGTTGCGGCTCTTAGGATTCTCTTTCCTTTTTTTTTAATTAGATCAAAAATAGCTCTTCACTCAAAAAAGGTTGCCGATCCCCTGGCATAACGTGTCGGATGAGAACTTAATAAAAATTAATTCTACATGGAATATTCTACAAAAACTTTATTATGAAATTATTTTTACTTATGTTATTATTTTTTACTTATTTTTTTATATATTTGAATAATAAATTTATGCTTAATAAACTATGTATTAATACACTTAATTTGTTGTTCTTATTCTAAAAACGTTACTAACAATATCAGAAAAAAAATTTTCAGAGTACTTTTCATATCCTTTTCATTTTCAATTTTTCCTGATAGCAAAGAATGAGTACCGGCACCTATTTTTTACAAAAAAAGCACTGGTAATGACTTTGAAATGCTGGGAAAATATTAATGTGATCCTTAAGTAACTGTTTTTGTTTGTCAGTTTTCTTTTGTGCCACTACATGTTTACCCCTTAAATCTTCTCCTGCAGACTTCCCCTTCCTTAATTTTTCTAAAGCCCTTGTCACCCTTCCATCAGATACAACAAAAGTGTCGAGAAAGAATTTTTTACAAACACGTACTGTGGTATTTTCTTTTTGAATATAAGAAAGATCTGTACATTGCTTTTCCAAGGTTTGTTTTGTTGTTTGATTTTTAGGAGCATTAGAAACTACTAGTTAGCAACACTAGTAGGCCGCCGTAGCCTAGTGGTCAGGCGCGCGGGTGCATAAGTACACGTGCCTTGAGTGACCGGGGTTCAAGCCCGTACGCTGAATACGGTGCTGTTTCTTGTATTCTGTCTATTTGTGAACTCCTCTGACCGTTTGGTCGTCCCGGAGTATAAACAGAAAATTTCTTTATTTATTTATTTAACTAAGGCCATATTGCTCTGCCATTCCAAGGCTGCCTTTGCTTTATAGGTTCACGATGTGTAAGACTGCATAAATATGAATTCTGTAGAGAAAAATTGGTCATGGATATAAAATTATCAAATTGCTTTCTCCGATAAAATTATCAAATTGCTTTCACCTATAAAATTATCAAATTGCTTTCTCCTTTCCTCTTCTGTTAAGGACTCTATGCATCTTTTTTTACAACCACAACTAAGTTTTCAAATCGCTTACACTCAACTTGTGTTCCTTTTGAATTCACATACAGCCAACCTGAATTGTGAAGTCTTCTGACTACAGCTCTTTTTGACTCTTTTCTCCTTTTATGTTTTCTAGGTCTGAAGAAAGTTCCCTGGCATGCTTCTTCTACTTGGTTGGCCTGTTGACATGCTCCTTTCTCGAGATTTCAACTTAAAAGACACTGTGTTACATGAAAACGTGAAATACGAAATATTAAATATGAAAAGACATCTTGCTACAACAATACAAACTTGAAACATAACCTCCATCATACAAGCTGTTTAGGAACAGAATGGCGTAAGTCAGACTTACTTCACTATGATTCTAAACCTTTTGCTCATATTGTTAACTATTCAAAATAAGTGCTGACATCTCTTGGTTAGAACTGCAACTTTGACTTACTTTGCTATGAAACTAAACAGTGGACACCTAGAGAAGGTGGGAAATATGAACAGCTCATATTTATAAAATTACTGACTTACACCACTACGATTCTCAACACCCCATATATTCCTTTAATCTCTTGCTACATGTGTTCACAAATGCATAAACATCTGTTAACTTCAGAATGTGCATCTGATATATATCTGTCATGAAATATTATATTTGATTCATTTATAAACCTTTGTTACACTTAGGGTGACCAGATTTACCAGGAGGAAAACCAGGACAAAAACCATCCCGAAGAGGAAAAATTGGAACATTTCCAGGACCAAACTAAAAACATCAACTAATGTAATTTTTAAAAATTACAAAATGTAATTTTTGTAATTTTTCTAGGGCCATAACATCAGCAACTAATGGTGCTCTCCCTGATCGCTACTGAGCAGACTCTGTGTGCACTTGCCAATACTTGTCAAGCTAGTATTGCGTGAAAAGAGTTTTTCAGTCGCATGTCACTGATGATTGTTTTGAAGCAAGTGTCATGTTGGACATACAGTTTAAACAGTAATATGTGATTCGTTATTGTGTCAGACAGAGCTTAAAGGCATCAGAAACAGTTAAAGAGATGAATGAAGCATGTGGTAATGAATGTCTCGGTAGGACAGCCATATTTAAATAGCACAAGTGATTTAGTGAAAGCTGTGGGTCTGTTGCAGATGACCCAAGACTTGGTCAGCCTTCCTCCTCAACAACTCCTGAGAAAATCACAAAGGCCCAGGAAATCTTGGATGAAGATGGGCAAATTACACTTCATGAATTAGCTGTTAGAATGTCCATTTCATATAGTAGTGCTCACAATATTGTGAAAATTTATTTGAAAATGATGCAAATCTGTGCCCACAGGATTCCACAGAATTTGACTCCAAAACAAAAATAGTAAAGAGTAGACTCATGCAAAGAAATGATTGATTGTTTTGAAACACAGGGCCAAAACTTCTTAAATCAAATAGTGACTTCTGATGAAATTTGGATTTTTCACTATGATCCAGAGACAAAACAACAGTCGAGTGAGTGGAAGCATTCAAGAAATTTCAAGCATCTCATTCGGTTGACAAACAAATGGTTCTTGTGTTTTTTGACATAAAAAGCATTCTTGTTACACATTTTGTGCCACTTGGAACAACTACGAACAAGGAAGCATACTTTGAGGTTCTCAGAGTCAAGCTTCACTATGCCATTCGTGAGAAGGTCAAGAACTTTCAGGTGTGAAGTGATTTCTCCATCAAGACAATGCCAGACCCACATATGACTAATATTGTGCAGCCAGTGATCACTGCCATAGGTGCCGAGGTTCTGCAACATCCCCCTTATTCACCGAACTTAGCCCTGTGTGATTTCTCCTGTTTCCATGTCTGACGAAAGCTCTGAATGGCAAGTGTTTTGCATCGATGCTTGCAGAGCCAAAATGGGAGAACTTCGCAGCCTTTCAAAATAATGGCTTGCAAGTATTTAAGGTGTGGGTATGATGGTGATGAAGTGCGTAAAGTTCAAGGGAGAGTAAGTTGAGAAGGAGAATACACAGAAGATTCAAATGATGAAATCAAGTTAAGATCTTGCACCAGTCTGCGAACCTAAATGATCACCGCTCATATAATTTTGTTTTAGCTTAAAGTAAACTCAATTAACTGTAAAAACACAAAAAATCTAATCTAATTTACATATAATCATAACTTTTCATATAAGTAAACTAACTATAGGAACACAAAATCAAAAATAAATTTTACAAGGCAGTAAGTCAGTCTCAAAGTAAGGGGAAAAAATGAAATAAGCAGGGAACTGACCTGAACATAGCATTGTTTTTCAAAAAAATCATCAAAAACATTTATACACTTGTCCCATCTTTTTCAAACTCTGCATAATCCACTTTCTGCTTTCAAGCTATTGTTTAAGTGCACCAAACAAATGAATATCACCAGGAGCAAGGTCAAGGCTGTAGTAAATAACCCAAAATCACTAAATGATCACTGGGTTACACAAGTGTATGTGACCTTGTGTTGCAGTAGTGTTATGCAGAAGAAGCATGCTGCATCTCAACAGCCAGCCCATGCCATTTTCTATGAATTGAGTGCCTAATTCTTTCAAAGGTGTGCAACAATACTGCATTCACAGCATCTACAAACTTTGGAAAATTGAAAAGAACACCAACATATAGTCCCAAAAAAAAAAAAAAAAAAAAAAAAAATCACCATTACTCTTCTTGCTGACAGCACAGCTTTAAATTTTGTTGTTGAAGTGAACCAAGATACTTCCACTGCACTTAAGCATGTTTGGATTAAGGCTGAAAGTGGTGAACCCTCAACTCATTACAGGATTCTATTTCTGACAACACAGTAGCTGAAAATTCAGCCATGTTTTTCACTGGATCTTGTTTTAATTTTAAAATTTTTTGTTTCATACAAAGTATAAAACTGTAAAGAAGTCAAGCCATAATAAGTTGCTGTTATTTGGTTTTTTAGGAGCATTAGCAACTAAGGCCATATTGCTCTGGGGATATGCGGTGGTCATTCCCTGACCTTTCCGCATCCTCCGTATTTGGTGGTCACGGGCTCGAACCCCGGTCTAATCAAGAAGCATGTGCTACGCACTGCTGCTCCTGCCCACCTGGCTACGGAGGTGCCATAATAAGTCACTACTTGTAAATATGCTTCAGTGTAGAGACTTGCATTTAGTTTTGCTCTTCTGTTCCATTTGTGTTCAAAGAAAATATTATTTACACATTGGTATTAGTGTAAAGTGTTTTCGGGTCAAATGGCACCAGGGGTTTTCCCCATCTCTGCATAGTATACATTGTCGTGCGATACGGTACACTGTAAAGGCCAGAGATTTAAAAGTGGATGGATATTGTGGTGTGTAATGTTTTGTACTGTTGTTCATCTGCCATTTTAGCCATTGGGCTCCTAATGAGACCCACCATTGCCCACACTATGTCCCGTGGAGGCAGACCAGGTACACCCAGTATAGTTATATGAGGGGTTTCCGAAAAGTAAGGTAACACATTTTTTCTCTCGATGATGTTTAATAATACGAAGTTAAAATTACACACCAAGAAATAAGTGAACATGCACCACTTCTCCACAAAGTCTCCAGTTTTATTGATGCACTTGTCCCAACGATGGATCAATTTATCAATATCAGTACTGAAGAAGTCCATGCCCACAGGCAGTAACCAGCATCGCACCACCTGATGAACTTCCTCATCCGTGGTGAAATGCTTTCCTGAAAGATGTTTTTTCAGAGCGCCGAACAAATGGAAGTCTGAAGGCGTAAGTCTGGGCTGTAGGGGAGATCTGACAGAATTTCCCAACGATTATAGCGCAACTACTCACAAGTGGTGTGGACAGTGTGTGGAGTTGCATTGTCGTGCAACAAAATCACGCCGCTTGTAAGGAGTTCTAGTTGTTTGCGTCGAATGTTGGCTTTCAGTTTTTCCAACGTTGCACAGTAAAGCTGTGCATTGATTGTTCCTCCCTTCATCAAGAAATCCACCAACAGAATGCCTTAGCGATCCCAGAACACTGTGGACATGGTGTCAATCTTCAATGTCAACCTGGCCCACTTTAAATTCATTGCACCAAAAAACACACCTGCTTCTTTGTCATCATCACCTTTCTGCTATACACAGCAACCAGTTTACGTTGAATGTCACTTGGGGAGGACCCTTTTGTTTGCAAAAAGCGAATAACTTCACAAACACCTGTTTTAGACCACACTCGCATGGTAGCCGCCATTTTGAAACTGGAATCTGCTGTGAGGCGACAGTACTGCAACACTGCACTGGCAATCTTTTTGAACGTTATTAATGGGTCTATCTGTCCACTGCGTTTCATCTAATTCCCTTTCACCATTATTAAAAAAAAAAAAATGTGCTACTTTACTTTTTAGGAACCACTCATATTTACCCTTACAGGTCCTGCCACCTAATTTCCTGAGATTTCAGTGACCTAAGAAAGAAAAAATAAATGTCACCATAATTTACACTGAAAAGGGTAGGACAAATGGTAATAGTTTTTGAGTGTGGGTTTGGAATAATTTTGGTTTCATTAGATGCAGCCGCAAAGTTAGAGAGAAGGTGGGGAGACTGAAGACAGAGGTGGGGTCAATAGAGAAGACGACCCCCAGATGGTCAGTGAACCGTGCCCATGCCCCACCAGAGGGAAGAAAATGGGGTTGCAAGGAGGGGAGGTTGCAAAGCAGACTTCTCCCCCCAGCAGGAAGTAGGACGAAAGTACCATGCAAGAGTGCACCGGCATGGAGAGGCCAATGGCCTTGGCAGCAAGCGGCAGCAATAGTCTCAGAAGGCACAGCCACTGGTGTCAGGTTCAGGGGATGTGTAGAGTCAAGTTTGACTTGGTGATCACTGGTGTCTTCCATCACAGAGGGATCTTGACACAGGTGAGCAGTAGGCTGTGTCGATTCCATGTCCGGTCCTGGTCCTGTTGCAAAAGGTTAGTGTGGTTAAATCAATCTTTCCGTTTGAATGTTTCTGCTCAGTTAGGTTGAGATGTTTCTGTTCAGTTAGGTTGAGTTGTTTCATTCAGTTACTGGCTTTAGTCGTGATGAATAGCAGTAAGTGTCCTTCACTTAGAAAACACCTCATGTGCAAACTTGGTGAGGGCCAGGAACTCCTCCCTCGAGTCTAAAAGATGATGCTCCAGTCCTGCTGGTAAATATGTGAGTTCAGTCATAAGTTGACAGCGGAGGTCCTCATAATGGTTGCAGCTATACATAATGTGGGACAATGCTTCTGTCTCTCCACATGTGCAGAGGGGGGGGGGTCTTCTGTTATTCCAAAATAGGTAAACTTGGCATTGAAGGCACAATGGCCCATCAGGAGAAACGTTGTAAATAGACCTGCATGGAACCAGAAACCGGGAAGGGACTATAGGATACATGAATCCAAGTGTAGGCAGGAACTTCCTGGTAATTTCCCCTTTTGTTGAAGCAGACCACCTTTCCTGCCATGCCTGCTGCACGTGATTCTCAAATCTGATCCTTTCTTCTCTTCTATTCCCTGCTAGGTTGATGGTGTATTCCCCCCCCCCCAGAGTGTAGGGTAATCCTTTGGTCACGTAGTACTTCATTCCACAGCATATAACTTCTAGGTCCAGGGGTAGGATCCCCACAGGGACTTGGAGGGCACTGTGTACTAATAGTATGGCAGGCATGGATGATGACCAGGAGAATTGAGCATTGTATGGGGTCCAAGATCTTTTTGTTAACAACCACTGTGGTCCTATGGAACCGCACGGGGGGAAGCGTATGTAATCACTGGGGGTGAAGAAAGCTTTATAATACAGTGTTAGCATGCATTTTTTGAGCCCCCAGTCCTTTCTTGTTATTCTGGCTATTCATCCAGAAGATAATATTTTTGTGATATTTTTGTGCTTTCATTCAAAAATCAGGTGTTTAAATATAAGCTAATTTTCACTGAAGAAGAAGAAGAAAGCTCACCAAAACATTATTTAAGTAAGCTTTAATATTAGCACAGCCACTACATGCAATGCTTAAAAATGTAATTCATACTATTGCATTCATCTTCATCATCAAGGTGACTGTTGTGATCTTTTGTTTCTTCCCAAAAGTGAAATGACTATTTCATTTCTCCCCAATCAGTAAAATCCACAGGTATTTTGCTGAATGAGGAGAAAATGAAACAGTCAATTCTCTATTTTAAAAATAACTAAATAACTATATCTGCTTGCTGTGATTATTTTAGACACAAAATCAGTACACAACACTGTGAATAAGTAGTATATAAACAAATGTAACATAGAGTTCATATCAATCTTAGATGCATTCATGTTGCTATTATTATGATAATCACAACTGCCATGCTAAATTAACAAAATTATATATTACTAATTTAGTCATGTATATTTCAACTCTACTTAAAAGGTGTGACATTAAAGTTCCCAGACTGGTGTGATAAGAACAACACAAAGTGAAGGAGCTCAAAAATGGTTTTATTTATTCAAACTAATCACTATCTGATTGGATGCACTTATTACACCTTTCTAAAAGAATCAACAAAAGTGTTCAAAGGATGATGTTTGGTACTTATATTTTACTCTATGTCCTCAACATCCTGTTCCTTTGATGGCAGTTTTCACCTTGGGAAAGATGAAGAAGTCCACTAGTGCTAGATTGGGAGAGTAGGGTGGAAAGTTGATCTGTACAATGCTACTTTTTTTCAAAACTGTCTTAGTAACAAGTGCACAATGGGTGGGGCACTGCCATGCAACAAGAACTAGCTGCCTTTCTCTTGGAACTATGACCTCATTTGGGCAATGCACTTCAACACTTTGAAGCATCTTTATGTAGAATGCAGCACTGACTGCCTCCCATTCAGGCTATTAATTTCTTTGCCTTTGTAAATGTGCATATAAAGGCAATTTTATTCTAAGCACATTATCATTATTTAATTTCATCATTTAGAGTATTTAAAAACTTAATTGGTCGTGTGTTATTAATCTTGCTAAAATATGATTATATTTATCTACAAATGGAGCTAAATCAGTCAAATGCCTACTGCTACAAGGAAAAAAAGTCCAATCAAACTCTAAATATCAGTTATTCAGTTATCTATAGTAAAGAAACACCAATAGCATACACATATGTATTACTGCTCCATAAGTCTTCTCTACTTCACTAGTACTTAGAACCTCAAGTAGTAGCTACAATAATAGTAAAGTGAAATGGTAATTTTGTCTAAATTAACCCAGCAGTCATAGCAGGTCATCTAACTGGTGACTCACCTTGAAAATAATGTTTCTGCATTAACCATTAATCAATGTTTAAAACTGTGAAAATTTTCTGCCTTCCTAAATATAGTAAAACATTTACTGCAATAGTTTCTAAAGTGATTTTTTTAAGTTTTCATACAGAAATTCTGTTTGAGAACCTTTCAGGCGACCCACCACAATTTTTGCAACTACAGTAGACTCTCAATTTTCCGGGATAGATGGTAAAAAAAAATTCCCGGATAATCCAAAAATACATTACGTCCCTGACATAAATAAGAGATACATTACGGGACTTCTTACGTTGAGTTTTACGAACTCGAGAATGACTAATATAATATTGCTACTATATCCCTGATATGCCAAAATTACAAAAAACACATAATATCCTCAGAAGAATGAAGAAAAATAGTTATATATTTTTAATTAGTTCAATTAAATTATCTGGGGACAGTGGTGAAGTAGCCAGAGTGGCACATTATCATTCTTCTCTTTCTTGGTGATTCCTTTCTACTTCCTTGCAATATGGCTAATAATAATAAGAAGAAGAAAAGAAAACATAAAAGGAAGAATAAACACATGTTATTGTACTGTAAAAACTGATATGTATTTTGTAGCCCATTGGTTATTATAGTTGACTTCATTGATGCCGATCCCTTCACCGCTTCTCGTATTCTGTCTAACGTAACGTAAGTCCGAAACTACGTAAGTCTTGGACTTACTTTATCAAAAAATGTTCAGCAACCTACATGAAAAGTATAGCGATAGATAAAAAACAAAAAAAAAACTTATCATGCACTACTCACATATCCAATACGATGCTTCCCTTTCTTTTTTTACAGTGCCGCGTATGGTTTGGTTACCAACATTATAATGGTCATTAGAGATTTAACGGATGCACCGTTTTCAAACATTTGAATAATTTCAAGTTTTTGTTTTACTGAAAGTACAACTCTTGCATTTCCCCATAATTTTCGCGATTTCTAAATAAAAAAAAAAAAAAAAATTGTCCTTTTGCGGTGCGAAGAAACACAACAATCGAAGTGACACACTAAACCAAACTAAACGTTTGCATTATGACGCGACTTACTTAACAAGCTAAACTAAAGATAATAGGTACACTAATCTCCCAATGATGACTTATAACGGCGTTTCTTGTCACTTATTTACGACTTGCAAAACATCTGTTTATACCTATTCTAGTTATTACTTGTATTTTATGATTTATGTTTTTTTTTTTTTTTTTTTTAATTTGGAGTCTTGAAGTGTCCCGGTTAATCCGATCCCGGTAAATCGAAAGCCTGCTGTATTTGGTTTTTTTTTGCTATGTTTAGTTTCAGGTTTTAGTTTCTTGGTTTTCCAACTTCCATCCAATACACATCTCAGCATCTTACTGTAGCTGTTTTGAAATATTTATTATTGTTTTCACATTAGTAAAGATGAAACACAAAACTCAATATTTTCTCAAGATGGCCACGACACTGTGGGAAGCAAGATATACAGTTCCAAATTTGAAATAAACTTGACAACAGAAGTAAATAATAGTATAATATAGATATATATATATATATATATATATATATGAGTGTATGTGTTTTTTTTTCTTTTAATGGCGTTTTGACATAAGTATTATTGTGCATACAAATCTGGTAATCAAGTTAGCCCAACTAGGTTATCTTAATTCAGCATGGCCTATACATATTAATTTAATCAGTATATTACTAAATGATAATGAATTTTTCATTACACTTTACTGATGAATTTTCATTACCTTCAGCTAAAATTATGTTTATGTCAATATTAATTTTAAATAACAATACATTTATAATATCATAAATTATTATAATATTATAATATAGAACATTCCATCACTCCTGCTATACTACTAAAAATATCACAATATCATAAAATGCAGCAAACAATATTGGAATGACCTCGTCAAACTGTGTCAAAGGCAACTATGTACTAATGGGAGATAAGATATACATGCAATGCAGGGGGGATAGCTATGGGTTCTAGCAGTTCATGCTCCATAACTAACCTTTACCTGCACCACTATGAAAGCAGCATCACAGACAATATTACATTTTACAGATTTATTACAGATGACGTACTTGTGATCAACAATGACAATTTTGGAACAGTATATTTACGCAACAGACCTAACCGTTGAACGTACAAACCCAGATAACAACCAGCAAGCAGTCTACTTAGACAGCGAAATCACCATCAACCATAACAAAATACATACACATCACAACGATAAGAGAGACCACTTTAACTTCAATACAATAAAACTCACCCACTGGGAAAGCAATATAGCAAAACACATACATGGAAATACAATCAGAAATCAAACAAACAGGTTGTTAAAAATATGCAACAATATAAATAGTGTAAAGGTAGCCATTCAAAAACTCATTAAAACTCTCAACATAAATAAAATACCCACCCACCCAATAAAGTAAGCATCATATAAAAGCAGCCATACAAGCAAATCTTAGAACATATCACCCTAATGTCGACCCACATACATTCATTGAAAATAATCTAAAAATACCATAGCATTTAATAAAATTAATCCCCATGTTTATACAGTTTTTTGTGCTCAGACGAGGCTCGTCATCTGACCACACTACGACCCTCAGCAAAAATCCCCCCCCAGATAAAAATAAGATAAAAATATTATAAAAGATCACCTAGTAAGAAGCTGTATATATGTATATAGCCATACCTTAGGACATATATGCACTGTTATGCCTTAGAAAAGCGTTACCGGCACAGTCCGAGGTAAGGCAGAAACAAATGTACAAATAACAAATGATACAAATGTACAAATGATACTATGAAGTAAAAACATATGTAAATGTACATATGTATTTACATTTACAAAGGTAAATGTAAATACTCGTGTAAATACAATTTGATAAGCAAACTTAAATCCCATTGTTGGCATATTTCATAAGGAATTAACAAAAAACCAACCACCCAACAACCAAATAAACACCCCCCCCCCCACCCACAGTAGATATTAGCATAGGATGTCAGGGCCTGAGGCTAATGCATCAACATGACTGCGCAGTAAAAAGCTTCGCTACCTATATAACAATTAGAAGGTGGGAAATAACTCCTTTCTAATCTACAACTTCCTCAGGACAGTAACAGTAGGTAAGAGCCTTCACAATATCGGATACTTACTCGTTGGGCTTTGTGTCTCCTATCACAGTTTGCTGTAGAGAATAATTATAAAAATTTAAACTAAAATAAAAATATGTAAATTTGAAAATTTTAATTTAAAATGTAAATTTGAAAGTTAAATTAATATAGCAAAAAGGCAAAACTGGTATAGGGACAACAGAAACGGGTAGGTATGAGACATTACATCAGATGGGCTGTCAATCCACTCAAAGCCCCCGAAGAAGTATGGGATTGACGGCCACGTGATGGAATGTTCTATATTATAATATATGTAAATATATTGTTATTTAAAATTAATACTGACTTAAACATAATTTTAGCTGAAGGTAATGAAAATTCATCAGTAAAGTGTAATGAAAAATTCATTATCATATAGTAATATACTTATTAAATTAATATGTATAGGCCATGCTGAATTAAGATAACATAGTTGTGCTAACTTGATTGCTAGATTTGTATACACAATAATACTTATATGTCAAAACGCCATTAAAAGAAAAAAAACACATACACTCACATATATATACAGGCACGTATAATGTCCAATTGGCATAATTACAATGGTATTAACATTGCACATAAGTATCAATTAAACTATAAGCTAAAATCTAACCTATTATGCGTACTACTACTACTACTAATAATAATAATAATATATATATATATATATATATATATAAAATATTTTGTATTTTATATATATTTAATTATAATATAATAATAATAAAAATATAATAAAATAATATAATATTGAAGATAATAATATAGAAGTTAATTCAAGCAGACAATAAGCTGGATTTAAAGAAATGCAAGGAATATAAATATATATTAAAAAAAAAAAAATACATACATATATATATATATATATATACACACACATAAAACTTATCGTTGTCTACCCATAATCTAGACGACTTCAACTGGGGCCAACCACCTATACCGAAGGCAAAAACGACAAGGAGTTCTCTGTTTCTGTAATGATCAATATCTGCTAAGATATATAAAAATTCCGAGATTAAGTAAATTAAGTAATTTAAATCTAAACCAATTAAAGATAGTTAAAAAATTTTTTTAGAATCAAAAGAAAGATATTATAAATGTAAGCATATATTGATCATCGTTGACCCGACAGAGAACGCAATTTAATAATTAAAATAAGAAAATAGCAAAGTACAAGGCATATCTACCGTATCCAGGAAATAATGTAACAACTAGTCATTATGAAATAATAATCCCTCTAGGGAGTTAATATATATGTGGTGACACCTATGTGATGGATATGGTAAAAATAAAAATAAATAATTAATCAATTAATTAAAGTTAACGCAAAGAGAAACATGCAGATAGTAAGAAGAATAAAAACTAATAGAGTAGGAATAATAGAACCTGAACTCCATAAAGGCGAAAATATAGTAGTACAGATAAGAAATAGTTTCTCCTACATCCTTGGATTACCCTAATAATTTCGGAGAAATAAGAACAAAGGGTGTAGGGCAGCTTAAACACAATACAAGAGATAAGTTGTAGCTCGGGTATGCACAGGATCATAAACCCGTTCCTATAGTAGGACTCTGAGCTGAATTTGCATGTCACCTTAGTATTTGTATAGTCTATGTTTGCTATGTATTTGTATAGTCTAATCTGGATAATCTAAATAATACAAAATTAATAAATAAGCAGCTCAAAGAAATACACAAACATTTTGTAATTACTCCGGTTGACAAAGCTGCTTGCAATTATGCAATTATATGTAAGTCATGTTACATATAAATTATTAAAAATGAACTGCAGTCCAGTAGCACATACAAATACACATCATCTTCCCCTAATGTAATAATCAAAAAACTAATAGCATTGCATAAAAAATTAAAGTTAAAGTACAATAACCTAAAATATCCGTTTATATATGGTATATCTAAATTTCATAAATCACCTATTGCATTTAGATTCATAACATCATGTAGAGATAGTTATGCTTAAATTCCAGGTAAAACGTTAGAAAAACTACTTAAAACTATATGAAATAATGTAAATAAAACTATTATAATAAATAACAACTTACCGTTTATAAATGCAATAAAAAATAACAATATTCAGCAAATACAAACATTTGACTTTAACCGTTTATTCACTAGTATCAATCTCAACAATTTAAAAGATGTTCTCAAAAAATTATATTTGGAACATAAAAATGCTATAAAGTTTTGATTTAACCTACTGGGATACTCTAATAAATCTATATATTTTTAAGAATTACGTATATGATGGAACTTCGTTATACTTACAAGTGAATGGCACCCCTATGGGAAGTCCAGCATCCTGCATAATTGCAAATCTCTTTCTATATTCTACAGAAAGAACATTCCAAGATAACCAACTTATGTTCAGATACGTAGATGATTTATGTGTGTTTAATTGTCTGCATTTCGTTCGGGATTACAGCAAATTATATCCAGAAGAACTTGTATTGGAAAAAACTAACAGTTCTGATACTATAGCAAATTACCTGGATCTTCATATAGAAATATTCCATAATAATATAGATGTAAACGTTTATTATTATGGAATTTAATTTCAATGTAGTCGGCCTTACAAACTGGAGATCTAATATATCGAAATCAGTGCATGCTAATATCATTTTATCCCAATGCCTGAGGATTGCTTCTATTTGCAATAAAAATACAACCTGTGCAGCAAACATAATAGCATTGTACAATAAGTTGATAAATAATAATTTCCCTATCACTTACCTGAAATACCACTTCAGGAAGGCAATAAATATAATTAATTTCAAAAATTTATTTTCTGAACCCATTGCTTCAATATAATTACCATAATTACGGATTTAGAGCCATGTATATTATGTACATAGGATACGCTTTGCTTTCTTGGTGTCTTACCGCTTAGAAAACTTGTACCCACCAGCCTGCAAATTACAGTGTATAATTTATTTTATTTTATTTTATGTCATTTTATCTTATCTTATTTTATAATCACACTGTATATACTTAAGTTCACGCTAAGGTGACATGCAAATTCAGATCAGGGTTCCACTATAGGAACGGGTTTGCGATCCCGAGCATACCCAAGCTACAACTTATCTTTTGTATTGTGTTTAAGATGTCCTACATTCTTTGTTTTTATTTCTCAGAAATTATTAGGGTAATCCGAGGATGTAGGAGAAACTATTTCTTATCTGTACTACTATATTTTCGCCTTTATGGAGTTCAGGTTCTATTATTCCTACTCTATTAGGTTTTATTCTTCTTACTATCTGCATGTTTCTCTTTGCGTTAACTTTAATTAATCGATTAATTATTTATTTTTATTTTTACCATATCCATCACATAGGGGTCACCACATATATATTAACTCACTAGAGGGATTATTATTTCATAACGTTGTTGTTGTTATTTCGTTTTTAGGAGCATTAGCAACTAAGGCCATATTGCTCCAGGGATATGCAGTGGTCATTCCCTGACCTTTCCACATCCTCCGTATTTGGTGGTCACGGGCTCGAACCCCGGTCTAATCAAGAAGTGTGTGTGCTATGCACTGCTGCTCCTGCCCACCTGGCTACGGAGGCGCCATTTCATAATGACTAGTTGTTACATTATGTCCTGGATATGGTAGATATGCCTTATACTTTGCATTTGTTCTTATTTTAATTATTAAATTGCATTCTCTGTCAGGTCAACGATGATCAATATATGCTTACATTTATAATATCTTTCTTTTGATTCTAAAAAAATTTTTTAACTATCTTTAATTGGTTTAGATTCAACTTACTTAATTTACTTAATCTCGGAATTTTTATATATCTTAGCAGATACTGATCATTACAGAAACAGAGAACTCCTTGTCATTTTTTGCCTTCAGTCTGGGTGGTTGGCCCCAGTTGAAGTCATCTAGATTGTGGGTAGACAACGATAAGTTTTATGTGTATATATATATGTATATATATATTTTTTAATATATATTTGTATCCCTTGCATTTCTTTAAAAATCCAGCTTAGTATTGTCTGCTTGAATTAACTTCTATATTATTATCTTCAATATTATATATTATACAAAATATTTTATACACATTATGGTCATAATGCTGTAACTAATACTTATGGGTCAATTACATTGGCCCATAAGTATTAGTTACAGCTTGATACAATTTATTAACTTTCTTTTCATATTACTCATATATATATATTTTTTATTTATTATTTTTTTTAATAATATTTATATAGATAATAAGCAGAAATATATGTGCATGCACATTTGAAATTTTGCATGTTTAACTGTCTTTTAAAGGGTAAAATGGAAGAGGATAAGACTTAGGTTTCTGTTTTATGTCTAAAATATATTTATTAATTTTACAGAAGTAATTTTTTTTTGTGTTTGAAAATCAAAGGTGCAGTTTACACAGCATGATTTAAAATTTTTATTTTTTTATTAAAATTTAATAAGTGCACATGATAAGTACAGCAATCTATTAAGAAAAGAAAAAATATTGGCATTATTTGAGTGGAATTGAAAAAAAAAAAAAAAATCCAAAATGTTTTCAGAAATGAAATATAAATGTGGGCAGCTGTAAGATGACCCACCACCATTTTGGTGACATGTTGGGTGCTACTACTGCTGAGTTAAAGAAGTCATTCAACTTAAGCTCTCTTTCAGCAAAACTTCAAAGTAAAACTTATATATTCGATTTAATAAATTATAAATTCATAAAGGGAATACTTTATTTATCATATTTCCTACTTTAAGTAAAATTTGTAACATACAAAAACTAATTAGCATTAGTATAAGCATATGACGCAAGAAAGCAAGCTTACATAGTATCAGCAAAAAAAAAAAACCTTCCCGTTTCACGCATTCATTCACTCCAAAAGTTTGTATAGTTCAGCCTTGAATTAATTTAAGCTGTCAACTTCCATAATGACAGATGGAAGTTTGATCCAGCAATCAAGCAGGTGGTAGATGACTTTCATCAACCAGTGAAATACCACCACTTTGCTTATTGGAGGCTTGAAGTGGTGAAACCCATGTTTAGTCTCTAGAGCAAAGTTTCTGGTATCCCCCTTCCCCCCATACTTCTCCTTCAACCCATGCATGGTACTAAGTACTATGGGTTTTGATACCTTTCGTGTTTGGGGTTTTCATAAAAAAAAAAAAAAAAAAAACACCCACTGGCTACCAGCAAATTTCCACACATCTATTCTATAACTGTCTTTCCACAATTTGAATTTATGCCCCCTCAGGTGACAAATCTGAGGAAGGGGCAGAACCCCATCAACGTTGAGCTTGCTCAAACCATTCAAGGTCTTATACACCTCAAATCAGATCACCTCACAGGTGACTCATCTCGAGACACTGCAATTTGCAGAAATTAAGCCTTTCTGGGTAAGACCACCTCTTCGTTCCCCTCACCAATCTTGTTGCCCTTCTCTGTACTCGCTCAAGCAGCTCTACATCTTTCCTAAAATGAGGCCTCCAGACCTGTATGCAGTACTCAAGGTGTGGCCTGACCATTGCCTTATACAAGGGGATAATTACCTCCTTAATCCTTGCTAGCAAAATTTCTATATATCATTGACAAGACCCCACGAGTTACTCTTGCAGCCTTTTTGCCTTGTTCAGAAAACTTCATATCTGATTGAACAATTACCCCCCAGGTCATTTTCATTCTCCACTACTATGAGTGTAGTACCACACAGTTGGTATGTTACACTGGGGTTACTGCTTACTCATATGCAGCACTTTGCATTTGTCAATGTTAAACTTCAGTTGCCAACTTTCAGTCTCTCTTTGGGCACCGTAACATGATTTTTGGTTCATCATACAGTTCTGCTTACCAAAAGTGGCCCACTGGGCACTCACATCCTTTTGTCCAGGCTTTGAGTCAAGCAAGCCAGACTTCTCACCCATAAAGTTTGAGAATAGGTTGAGGTTGTTTCAGCACCAGAGGCCTCTAATCATTCGCTTTACCAGTTGAGACCGATTCCCTCGAGTGTCAGCTATCCTGAGGAAAACTTTGGAGGGAACCAGCTACTAGATGGTTCGATTAGTCTTTTCCCCCTATACCCGGATCCTGTTGCAGTAGAATACTGTCCTTACCATCATTAACTACCCTACCAACCTTCGTACCTTCTGCAAACTTGGACATTAAGCCTGATATATCTTCATCAATATCATTGATAAATACAGAAAATAGCAATGGGCCCAACAAGGACCCCTGGCGGACACCACTAATAACATAAGTCCACAAAGAGCAGTGTCCATTGATTACCACTCTCTATCTTCTCTCACTGAAACATCCCTTTATTCACAGCAGCAATTTGCCTCCAATCCCACACTGCTCCAATTTGTGCAGCAGTCTTCCACGTGCAACAGTACCAAATGCTTTCCTAAAATCCAAGTATATAATATCAAAATTGTTTTTTGCAGCCAGTTCCTTTGTGACCACATCATAGTATCCAATCAAATTGGTCAGACAAGACTTCACCTTAAAAAATCCATACAGTGTCCGAACTATGACTGAAATTTTATCTAGATGATCCTGCAGCTTCTTTAACCAGTGCTTCCATTAATTTCCCCAGAACAGAAGGTAAACTAACAGGTCTGTAATTACTTTAGATGTGCAAATGTGAATTGCAGTCACATTTGCACATCTAAAGTCCATGGGTACCTTCCCTGAGTCCAAGGAAGCTCTCATAATTATGGCTAAAGGTTTGCTTACTTTCTTTGATGCTTCCTTTAACATAACTGGAGAGATCCATTCATGGCAGGTGCCTTTCTTTTGTTTAACTTCAGCAATTTCTCCTCCACTTTGCTCTCAGTTATTACAAAATCCTTTAGCTCCCTGTTACAGTGTGATAAACTTCTAGCATGCTCCTCCCTAAATAACTCCTCATGTGTGAATGTAGATGCAAAATACTCATTCAGTTTGTCAGCTACCTCAGCTGGATCATCAATAATCGAACCATCGATATCAAGTGAACCAATCTAATTCGTCCCCTTCCTTCTAGAGTTTACATAAGTAAAGAAAATAAACCTGTGAAAAGAAATTAAACAAAAGACTTGGAACTTACCAGAAGATGGTAGACAAAGCGATGCAATCTTTTCAGGAGCTCCTTTAACATAAAGATCCATATGGTGAACACCTAATGTACGGCAAATAACACTCATCCTTTGTAAGGCTGACGAAAAGGAAAATTGACGTAATATGCCAATCTGATATGCAAACTGTAAGGAAAGTTATACATAATTTATATCATGAAATAAATTTTATTCAAAAGTAGACAAAAAATTGTAATGATTAATGAAACTCTGAAAATGTCTAAATAATTTCTATCCACTACAATAACCACACATTCCCTTACTACAAGAAAATTTGAAACCATTTGAATAAAGCAAGAGACTTATGGTAAATTTAGAACTGGAATTGTACATTTTAATTTTTTTATACTTGAATTCATTAGCATGGCATTGCATTTCTGGCTCATTTTATTTTCTGCCTGCAGTGAACTTTGTGACAGGCATAACAAATACAAATAACATTATATCTGGTTTTGGATTGTAGATCAAGTTTTATTAGTAGTTGAAAAGGTTTACAATAAACAATTACTACGGAACTTTTAAAAGTCTTTCAAAAATACCCCTACTGCTAAAAAAAAAAAGGGATTAAATATGGACAAAAATCAGGAAATAGTTTTTTTAATTATCAGTAACAGATTGGGCAATTTCTTCTTCTTTTAAAGCGGTAGTAAATACTCATTTATAACAATTGTACAAACAAAAAGGCCCAATAAATTGAAAATGTTTTTATTGTTTTATGGTTGTGACCTCCAGAAATGTGATTTAGAAAAATACCACAGAGGCATTCAAAATTGATTCTTATAACCGAAGATGTGATTCTAATAAATGATGAAAGTGTAGTGCATTTTATTGATTTGAATCGGTTCTTTGAAATTTGATTCTCTAAGGCAGCTGATTCTAATGGCCAGCGATCATTATAATTGGCGCTTCCTGTACTTTAGTTCAATTCTTTACAAATCTAACCTTTGTTTTTTAACACTGGCATCTGACATATAACATACAAAATTGCAAACAAATGAAGCAACATGTACTAATTTTATGTCAGTTAAATTCTTCTTGAAGTTTGAGGTTTCCCCTAAAAATTTTATGAATTAACACTTTCCTTTTCTCCAGTTTTTTTGTAGCATAATAACAGCTTTTTTTTCTTTTCACTGGTTTCTTAACTGGCTTTCATAACTCCCAATTTATCTCCTTCAAAATAATTATGAAATATTCCTTTTAAATTAGTATTAACTTTATCCAAAAGTTTTACTTCCTGCTGCAATGTCACTGAGCATCAAACAGGAATTAAATATTTTCTCTTTCAGGTAATGACATAGTTTCCACCTGTATTTCAATATTAATAGGAAACTGACTTTCACAGAAAGTACATTTCCTATTTCAAAAGGATCAATACCTAAATTTCTTGGGCCAGCCTCAAAGGATTAGAAATTCTGCTCAAAAAAGTTATAACAAACTGCTGTACCTCATCATGAAAATTGTGAATCGGAATTTCATTTTATTTTTTGAAGCAATGCAGTAATCTTGGTGAATATCAAAGAATTAGACAAAACAAACTTTAACTGAGCCTTCAGTGCATGTTTCTTCGCAATTTCCTTGTAGCCTGTGGTGTTCAGTTTTTCATTCTTAAATGGATGGGATGTATCCGATTTTATATTTCTGATGAGGTTAAGAATGTGTTATTTAACAGCTCCTCACTTTTGCCACTGATTACTAACATGCTTTATAAAGTGATATTCTCATAATCTCATTTTCTTCTGAACTTCCTGGAAATCAGAAGAAAATGAGACACAAGAGCTAACCAGTGAATCAGCTGTGCTATTAAATATTTTATTAAACTGAATTAAATTCTTCAAGTCCTTTTTGGAAAGTATCATGATTCACATTTATACCGTATATTTAAATTTCAATGTTTTTTTATTTACACTGGGACCATCACTATCGGTGACAGTCCCGGACTGTTTTTTTTAGATGGGGAAAACCTTCGTTAGCAATAGAAAAAAATATATTCTTTTAAATTGCAGGTATTGTGTGACCTATTTAAAATCTCTTCAAGTGATGTGAAACCAGCACTTCTTTGGTTTTAGACCAGTATTTTATCATGAGTTAGTCCTTTCTTGTTTCATTATATGGCAGCAAAAGGATCTATCTTCTGATGAAATTCTTCACGGAAGTGCGATGCATCAGTAATAAGGCAATTAACTTTTGGAACTGCTCCTAATGTAGAAACATTTCTTTAAAAAACATTCTCAAATCCAGGTATATGAAACTGAACACAGATTCAAACCCAAATAAGTTCAGCCATATAAGCAGCATCCCAAATACTGCAGATGCACATGGTTCCACTCCAACTAACAGACGTCCTCAGAACTCTTGCACTCTATTCTTTGCACCATTCAAGTTAAGCTGAAAGTCACCTAACTTAACTCGGTTATTGTTTTAAATTGTTCCATATCGTAATTAGGTTTTACACCAAAAAATCCTTAACAGGTTTTGGTTAAACAACACAAAAGAGTTCCCACTCACCATTACTTTGAAAGAAGAAGCCCTCTACTATCTTTTTCATTTAGCTACTCAATTTTACGGTTATATTAGTGCAAACTGAAAGTTCAGTAAGATACAAGTCATTATATTGAAGACTTCACAACCAATGTTAAAATCAGAGTGTCTTATAATGGGGGATTTTAACTTCCCAGATATTGACTGGAACTTTTTGGTTGGTCAATCACACACTAGCAAGGCACTTGTAGATTTACTGGATTAGTTTTCTACAGCAGCACGTTAGAGAGGAAACAAGAGAAATTAATACTCTTGATCTGATTATAAGCAGGGATTATTCCTGCATTAAGAATCTGCAAATAAAAGAACCAGTAGGTGGCAGTGATCACAGCATATAGAAGTGGGATTTACTTAAAGATGTAACTACCATCAAGTCTAAAGAGAAAAGTTTTTGCTTTTGTAAAGGTAACAGTTTTTAAATTCTATACAGTGAGACCAACCGATGATGTTACCATCAGCAAATTCTAAATGGGGAGCATTCAAGAAAATAATCATAGAAGCTAATAGGCTTTTCATACCCATTAAGAAATACTGTTCATGGCATAGACCTAAATGGATATCAGATGAACTACTGAGACTTGTGACAGGGAAGAAAAATGTATGGGATGCATATATATTTATCAGGTAATACAAAGCCTATATAAGATATAAAGTAGTCTGTAATCAAGTCACAAAGGAGGTTAGGCAAGTTAAGGCAGATTATGAGAAATTTTTGGAAAAGGATACAAAGAAAATTAGAAAAGTTTTTTTTACTTATGCAAACACTAAAAAGAAGGGGATGAATCACATTGGCCCACTTGATGTTAATGGTTCAAATGTTGCTAATATGTCTTTAGGAAGTGAATGCCAGAAGTTTAACACATTCTAATGAGCTAAATGGTTTTGTAATAAATGAGAGGAAAGCAGACGAGAAATTGATGTTAAACATAAAAAATATGTGGGGTGGATGGGATCTATCCAATTATATTAAGAGAGGCAGCAAAGGTAAGCAAAACCTCAGCCATAATTATGAGTGCATCCTTAGATTCAGGAGAAGTTCCTGTTGACTGAAGATGTGCAAATGTATCCTCAATTCACAAAGGGGAGATGAAAGGGTGACACAAGTAATTATGGATCTGTTAGATTAACTTCTGTTCCAGGGAAAATAATGGAGTCACTGGTTAAAGAAGTAATGCAAGGCCATCTAGACAGGAGTGCAGTTATACTTTAGTCATGGCAGGGGTTTGTTAAGGGGAGAACTTGTGTGACCAGTTTGATCAGATACTATGAAGGAGTCGCAAAGGAACTGAATGCAAAAAATAATTTTGATATCATATACAGTAGACTCTCGATTTTCCAGGATAGATGGTAAAAAAAAAAAAAAATCCGGGATAATCAATTTCCTGGTTAATCCAAAAATACAGTAAGTCCCCGACACACACATAAGAGATACGTTCCAGGACTTCTTATGTATAAGTCGAGTTTTACGTAACTTGGGAATGACTAATAAAATATTTCTACTATATCTCTGATATACCAAAATTACAAAAACCACATAATATATCCTCAGAAGAATGAAGAAAACTAGTTATATATTTTTCAATTAATTAGTTATATATTTTTCAATTAATTAGTTATATATATTTTTTTATATATTAGTTATATATATAGAAAAATAGTTATTTTTTAATTAATTCAATTAAAAACTTTATCTGGGGGACAGCAGTGAAGTAACCTGAGTGGCATATAAGAAAAGAAATCACAAAAGGATGATAAAACGCATGTTATTGTACTGTAAAAACTGATACTGTATGTATTTCGTAGCTTTGGTTATTATAGTTGACATCATTGGTGCTCTTCACCGCTTCTCTTATTCTGTTTTTCTCCTTTATTATTGTGTTGACACTGGTAAATCTGAATTCCACATGATACTTGTTAATGTTGACCATTTTCATACATCCTTATTTTTTAATTTTCTGATACAAATTGTTCGCTTCCGTTTCTTGGTAGATTCACTAGTACCGCTGTCACTTATTCTCTTAGTCGGTACCATGATAACAGTCAAAATGGAATTTTCTGTAGAGAACTTAACAGGGTTAAGGCGAAAACTCGCTATTTATCACCCCACGCGAGCACACATTTTACTAAATCACATTTCTGGAGGTCACTACCAAAAAACAATAAATAGCCAGTAAACTCGATCTTGCTATTTTGCATTAATACCGATAGCTGGAATTCTGTGGATTTTTACGTTATTATGGTGAAATGTGTGTCCCCTTGGCTGAAATCTTCAGTCATATAAAAAAAAAACATAAATAAATTTTAAGAATTTTCTCTTCATTCGTATTTTTCAAGCTTGTTACTCTGTAACTCACTTGTGCAATTTGTGTGTGCCGTGATTATCGTTACTGATTGCTATTTTTTATAGTTTTAAATTTTACAATCCTGAAAAAGAAAAAAAAAATTCAGTGGAAAAAAAAATTAACGTAAGTCTGAAATTACATAAGTCGGGGACTTACTGCATCAAAAAATGTTCAGAAACTACGTAAAAGGTATGGCAATTGATAAAAAATGAAATAACTTACCACACACTACTCGCGTGTCCAATACGATGCTTCCCATTATTTTTCACGATGTCGATTTTAAATCGAATAGCTTCCCTTTATTTTTTACAATGTCGCGTATGGTTTGGTCACTAACATTATAATGGTTTATTAAAGATTTAATGGATGCACCATTTTCAAAACTGTTGAATAATTTTTTCAAGTTTTTTGTTCAATTGCTCTTTTGCATTTATGCATCATTTTTGCAATTTCTAAACAAAAAAATATATAATATATTTACTTTAAAAAAATTTCAATATCCCTGACATAAATAATGAAACAAAATTTGTCTTTTTGTGGTGTGACAGAACACAACAATTGATGCGACACACTAAAACAAATTAAACATTTGTTCTCTTTTTATTTTTCTGAGCGGCAGGTGTGAAGACAGTGGGGGTTGCAAGATAATAGGCACATTAATCTCCCAGTGAAGACTTATAATGTTGCTTATTTATGACTTGGAAAATATCTGTTTATACCTATTCTAGTTATTACTTGAATTTTATGATTTCTGGTTGGGGTTTTTTTTTTTTTTTTTTTTTATAATTTGGAGTCTTGAAGTGTTCCGGTTAATCCCATCCCGGAAAATTGAGAGTCTGCTGTACTTGGATTTCAGGAAAGGTTCTGATACTGTTGCACATAAAAGACTGCTGTACAAATTGGTGCATGTGTGTGTGTGGTATGGGTGTTTAATGACACAAAAGCTGCTGCTATGGCTATAGTGCACCTTCAAATTGGTGCAGTGTGGCATTACAGGCGAGTTCACTATTATTGCTATGGGTATAGAGATGGTTGAATGGAAGAAGACAGAGACTGGTAATCAATGGACACTGCTCTTCTTGGACTAATGTTATTAGCGGAAACCCGCAGAGTTTGTTGCGGGCCATTGTACTTTATGTAGTTATTAATGATATTGATGAAGGTATATTAGGCTTAATGTCTAAATTTGCAGATGATAAAAATTTTTTAGGATGGTTAATGATAGTAACGACAGTATGCTACTGCAACAAGATCTAGAAATATTAGTCAGCTGGGCCGAGAAATGGAAATTGAAGTTTAATCTTCACAAATGCGAAGTACTGCATATGGGTAGAAGAAAATGAAAAAGACCTGGAGGTAATTATACAGTCAGATATGCAGTTCTCTCAGAAGTACAGACAGGCTGTGAGGACAGCTCATGGTTTTGTCAATGATAAACAGGAATTTTGCTATCAGAGATAAGGAGGTGATTATTCCATGGCAATGGTCAGGCCACATCTTGAGCACTGCATGCAGGTCTGAAGGCCTCATTTTAGGAAGGATGCAGAGCTGCTGGGATAGGTATAGAGAAGTGCAATGAGATTGATGAGGGGGGAACAAAGGGGTGCTCTTTCCAAATAAGGCTTCATTTTTGCAAATTGCAGTGTCTAGAGACTAGGCTCCTGTTATTTGAATGAAAAGGCGCTGAATGTATCGAGCAGGCTGAATGCTGATAGAATTCTTCCTCTTGCTCAGACTACATACTTGGGTGGACAAAAATTAAAATGAGGATAGATATGTGGTTTGCCTTTATCCAGCACCCGGTTGATTGTTGGAACAAACTTCCACCTGTTGTTGTAGAAGTGAATAGCTTGAATAAATTGAAGGAGAACTATAAAAACTATTGGTGGGGATGGTTAGGTAGGTTTACAGAAAAGTGCCCCCCCCCCGCATTTGGCCCCCTCATTTCGCCTCCGGCACATTTTGTCCCCAGTAGATAATGAGTAGGCTACAGAAATGTAAATACTGTACAGTCAACTCTCAATAACTCGAATTTTTATTGAAGTCCCAGCCCCTTTAGTGGAGATTCCATGTTAAACTCTCTCGATTACTCGAACTGAACTTCCAATAACTCTAACTTTTCTGAACAAATTTTCAAAATGACATCCGTGTACAATTGTCACATAGCTTTTAAACTAATTTCTCCCCTTTTGTATGTCTTCAGGGTTCTCTTTCCATTGTGAAAGGATTAACTGGAATTGTTAATCCTTTCACAATGGAAAGAATACATACTCGACAACGAGGGCGATAGTCACGTGGTTAGTGACGGATATGGGGGAGGGAACAGTGACTAATCTTATAGGAATCTTTTCAGTAACAAGTGAATCTTGTTCTGATTTGTCTAAATTCAAACAATAAAAGTTCCCGCATCTGGCTCTCCTCACATTTCGTGGCGCAGTCGACAGCACGCATTTGCTGTTTTCACCGCCTCCACAGAGAAGTAAGATACAGAGTGGACTCTTGCTCAATTCAAAAACGTTCCACCTGCAAAGGGCGTGTTTGGACAGAGGGTTTGGAAGGCCCAGTTGTGAAAGTCGTAACTAAACATAACCATGCAGCTCAAGCTGCAAGGTCGGAAGCATTGCAATTGATTGGTCAAATATGGCAACATGCAACAACCACAAACGAACGAATGGCCACAGCAAATTGTTGCATCAGTTATTGCAGAGGCTCATACCAATGTCACAGCATTACTTTCTAAAAAGGATTCACTTAAACAAACCATTCGTCATGTTTGATGCAACAATGGTACTCCTGCTTTACCGAGCAATCTCCAGGACCTAGTAATTCCACAAAATTATCAAGAAATTATTATCGATGGCAATGTACAACAGTTTTTAATTATATTATAAATCAACAGGGATTACCTTTATTTTAGATATAGGAAGCTTCTTTTCCAACTCTCCTAGTCCAACTCGCTAATAATTCTTGAGGATGGCGATATCAATGATTAATTGTGAGTTGCTCTATTCCTGTGAACATGATGCCCGAAAAGTTCTAGTCCAACTTAAGGAATGTAGAGAATAATTCCCCCCCCCATATCCAATTTTATTAGACCCCTAAATTTAACTCTAAAGTCCAGCTACAAGACTAAAAGAAATAATTGGTCCATATTTATTAAACAGTTTAGACCTTCAAAAATCTAATTTTATGCCAATCCACATAATGGTTTCCTTGCTACCAGAGGTATGGTGTTTGAAGACAGAAATTGTTGTTGTTGTTATTTGGTTTTTAGGAGCATTAGCAACTAAAGCCATATTGCTCCAGGATATGCGGTGGTCATTCCTTGACTTTTCCGCATCCTCTGTATTTGGTGGTGACGGGCTCGAACCCCAGTCTAATCAAGAAGCGTGTGCTACGCACTGCTGCTCCTTCCCACCTGGCTACGAAGGCGCCGAAGACAGAAGTCTTGAGCGCTCATTGTTGAGACTGCACAGTCTGAACACTACGGTTCTGACAGTGGGGAAGATGTCCCACCTGTTTTGCAAAATTGATATCGCCATCCTCAAGAATTATTAGCGAGTTGGACTAGGAGAGTTGGAAAAGAAGCTTCCTATAACTAAAATAAAGGTAATCCCTGTTGATTTATAATATAATAGAATATAGGAATTATCGAGCACTTAATAGCTCTCAATTATCAAATCTATTAAACAGTTTTTAATGTATGATTCTCAGGACGAACTGCTCCCAGGTCACATGCTTATTTTTTCCACTAGTAACAATCTTCAGTTATTGGCACGTAGCCAGGAGTGGTTTTCTGATGGAACAAGAAGTATGCTGCAATTTCTGCTAGAATAAAAAGAATAGTCCAAGATTTTCAAAATCGTAATGTGATTGATTACCTTAGAGGCACTGCATACAACTTCGAGTTTTAAACAATAATAATATGCATTTATTCTATGATTGATTACCTTTGATTGATTCATTCTATTAAAACAAAATAAATTAGAATTAATAAAAAATTAGATGTATTATTTACATTTCTATAGCCTATTCATTATCTACTGGGGGCCAAATGTGGTTAGGTTCCCGGTTAGGTAAGATAGGAAGGAATTTTTTTTTTTTTTTTTTTTTGCTGATGCTGTATAAGCTTGCTTTCTTGCATCATTTGCCACTACTAATACTAAATTGCGGCAAATCCTGAAATCAGATTATGCAATATCACGGACTGAAAAAAATTTTAGGATTCAGGTTTAGGATTAACTATTTAGGATTCACTTAGCAGTAAAAAGCCATTAAATAATCCTAAAATAAGTGTGCATCACTGTTTGGTCTGTCCAGCCACAAACAAAACTGTGTCACATATCTGTTTTTTTTTTTTTTTTGGTAGTTGTTGGCACATCAGCTTCTGTGGCCATTATGCACCTCCCAAAGTTTTGCAGTACTTTAATCCAAGCCTGAGGCAGGATATAAACCCACGACCTTTGGGTTGCTAGGCAGGCACTTTACCCACCTGGCTAGCCTAGTCGGCCACATATTTGATACTCACTTAATTTAAAACAAGCAACAGTTAGTGAAGTGTGATTGGAAAAATTATGTACAGAAGTAAGTTTGCAGATGATACAGAAGTAAAGTATTCTAATTAACACTAATTACTACAATACAAAAGGGATTATTTCTAACATTAGTTTAAACCACAATTAGTAAAACAGAAACGGCAGAAGTATAAAATTTGCTTCTCAGAGCCTTTGTTTAAAAAAAAAAAAAAGAAAGAAAAAAAAAATACTTAATTTCAAAATAAGGTATAAGTTAAAAAAAAAAAAAAAAAAAGGCCAATGTGGAACTGGGGAGCCTTGTTACTACTAACTACTATTAAATTAAATTAATTATTAAATAGAAAAAGAAATATGCATTTAGTCAAATGCTTAATAAAGAGATGGCACTCACTTCGATAATCCATTGTGGTTATATGAATCATGAAACAGTAGTGTGATAAATCATTGGTTAAACTAAAAACAGAGTTTAAAGATCATGATAAGGAAACTTAGTCTAACGAAAAAACTTAGCCTAGAGGAGCAGGGTGCACCATATCGTACTCTAGTTGTCGAATTACAAAGCTGTATAAATAAAATAAAATTATCTGAAATTAAAATTTAAAAAAGGAATAAGGCCAATAGTCGAGAACGACGGACTTTCGATAGATTCAGTTTCCACATGTTCAGTTTCCGATAAAAAGAAGAGCAAAAGGGTTACTGTAGATCTAAAGTACCCGAAATGTTTTGCTGAACATGTGGTAATTTAATTTGTGCGAGATTCAAAACGGCAGACAAGGTAACCGGAAGTTTTGTGTTTAAGACGTCAGGATCGGTGTTGAGATGATACCATTCTATTACGAAATTTTCATATAGGAGAAGTTTATAATTTGAATTTAATTTGACAATGGTTTGTCAATTTGCGGCAACAACTGAGGGTTGTGGTTATGAGTGTGTACATGTTGAGACAGTTCAGTAAATAAAAAAAGTAATTTAACTTTAAATGACGATAAAACTTTTCAATCATGCTCCATAAGATGACACCTCCATTAATTAAATAACAGCATTTTTCAGAATGGTTATGCCCGCACCACTGCACAAAACATTTCTTTTATTTCTTTTGTTAAATGAATGCAATTTATTACAGTCATTTCATTTTCCAGAAAATCATACAATGATGTGTTACAGATATAATTTGTTGTAACAATAATATCTCACATTATTATTAATAATATCAACATGTAGGGAAAGCTGAATAAAAAAGAAACATACCAAAACAAAACTGAGAACTTGTGTAAGCAGTTTTCTTTTTTTTTAATTTAATTTCCAAGCCAGCATAAAAAAGGTCATTTTTTTTACTCTAAAACAGAATGATACAAAATTACTCATTTTTACATTGGCCGTTAATTAATTTTTTTCCATAAGCCTAGGTGGTAATGCTGGTATTAGGTAATCTAAGGTCCTTCTGCACATTTTTGTATGCCTTTTTCTGATGTCTACCATTAGAAAAGGGTACAAAATCATACATGCATGATTGGCTGCAGATATAATTTGTTGTAACAATAATATCTCACATTATTAATAATGTCAGCACATGGGGAAAGCTGAATAAAACAGACAGGTACCACAACAAAACTGAGAACTTGCATAAGCACTTCTTCATATTCTATACCAGGAAATTCATATTTCTTTTTTTAAAATTTGATTTCCAAGCCAGCATAAAGTATAGCTTTCAGTTGACAAAAAGTTACACTAAGTACTAATATTCATTTATTTATTTTTTTACTATAAAATAGAATAATACAAAATTACTCATTTTTACATCACTTGTTAATTTTTTCCCATAAGCCTAGGTGGAAATGCTGGTATTTAGGTAATCTGAGTCCTGCACATTTTTGGAGGCCCTTTTCTAATGTCTACCACATGCACAGGCTCACAGAGATATCTTATTATGAATGGAATATGAAATAATACGGGCAGAAATAAATACATTTAAAAGAAATAAATGAAAACTGCAATAGGTAACAGTAATCAAATTTAAAAAAAAAAAAAAAATACTTCTTACAATAACTGTACTGGCCAAAGGTTCTGGACTACCACTAATTATGGTAAATCCAGCTATGTTTTTTTATTAGATTAGCCTGAGAGAAGGCAAGTGGTGAGTGAGATATATATCAACCTGGTTGTATATCTCCTTTGGACTAGAGAGAGTCATCAGTGCCCAGTGGAAGTCACATGGAACAAATAAATACATAGGCTATGTTAGGGTAACTAAGAGTAAGAACAGGTGCATGTATACTTGCATATATACCAATGCTAGGAGTATAGTAAATAAATTTGATGAATTTGAACAGTTGGTCAAGACATCAAAGGCAGATATTTTTGGGATATCAGAGATATGGCTTCACACAGATATAAGTAGTGCACAATTGGAATTTGGGGAGTACAATGTATACAGAAAGGATAGATAGGAAAGGGAGGAGGGGTTATGCTGTTAGTTAAGAAACACAGAAAATCTAAGGAAGTGCAGCCAGTTTACATGCGTGGACAGTGCAGTGTTGAGTCAGTTTGATATGACATAAGCACTGGGAAAGCAAAATTAAGAGCAGGAGAGTGTTATAGGTATAATGAGTCTGATGAGCATAATGAACAATTGTGCAGAGAAAAAGAGTGTGCCAGAAAATCAGTTTGTCTTATAATGGGAGATTTTAACTTCCCAGATATTGACTGGAACTTGTGGATTAGTCACTCGCACACTAGTAAGACTTTTGTGAATTTACTGGATAATTGTTTTCTACAGTAACACATTAAAGAGGAAACCAGAGAGAGCAATACTCTTATTCTGATTATCAGCAGTGATTAGTCGTGCATTAAGAATTTTCAGATAAAGGAACCACTAGGTGGCAGTGATCAAGGTGTATTGATGTGGGATTTACTCAAAGATGTAACTACCATCAGGGGTAAAAGGAAGGGTTATTGCTTTCGTAAAGGCGACTACAATGGTCTGAGACAGTATTTAAATTCTATACAGTGGGACCATCTGATGATGTTACCAACAGCAAACTCAAAATGGGAAGCATTCAAAGAACTTATCTTGGAAGCTACTAGGCTTTACATACCAACTAAGAAATATTGTTCAAGGTTCAGGCCTAAATGGATGTCAGATGAACTAATGAGACATATGGCAGAGAAGAAAAATGCATGCGATGCATATAAATTATATGCGATACAGGAGTCTATGGTAGATATAAGATAGTATGTAATCAAGTCACAAAGGAAATTAGGCAAGCAGGCAGATTACCAGAAAACTTTGTCAAAGGATGCTAAGAAAAACAGCAAGGACTTCTTTAGTTCTTTAAACTCTAAAAGAAAGGGGATGAATCATATTGGTAGCTGACAACCTGGATGAGTATTTTGCATCTACATTCACACACAAGGAGTTATTAAGGAAGGAGAATGCCAAATGTTTATCAAACTGTAACAGGGTTACAAAATCAACTTAATTATTTTGTAATAACTGACAGCAAACTGGTGGAGAAATTGTTGAACTTAACATATGAAAGGCACCTGGGGTGGATGGGATCTATCCAGTTATATGAAAGGAGGCGGCAAAGGAAGCAAGCAAATAATTATGAGAGTATCCTTGGACACGTGGGAAGTCCCCACAGATCGGAGATGTGCAAATGTATCCCCAATTCACAAAGGGGGATCTAAGAGTGACACGAGTTACAGACTGGTTAGTTTAACTTCTGTTCAGGGGAAAATAATAGAGTAACTGGTTAAAGAAGCATTGCAGGATCATCTAGAGAACACTGCAGTATTAATTCAGACACAGCATGGGTTTGTTAAGGGAAAGCCTTGTCTGGCAAATCTGATTGGATACTATGATGTGGTTACAAAAGAACTGGATGCAAAAAATAATTTTGATATCATATACTTGGATTTCAGGAAAGCTTTTGACACTGTTGTGCATGGAAGACTACTGTACAAATTGAAGCAGTATGGTATTAAGGGTAAGTTGCTACAATGGATAAAAGGATGGTTGAGTGGGAGAAGACAGAGTGTGGTAATTAATGGGTGGACTCTTCATGGACTAATGTTATTAGTGCAGTCCCACGCGGTTCGGTGTTGAGTCCTCTGTTGTTTTGTATATTTATCAATGATATTGATGAAGGTACATCTGGCTTAGTGTCGAAGTTTTCAGATGATACCAAGGTTGGTAGGGTTGTTAATGACAGTAATTGCAGTGTGCTACTGCAACAGGATCTAGATAATTTGGGCAGATTGGCTAAGAAGTGGCAACTGAAGTTTAACCTTGACAAATGTTAAATACTGCATATGGGAAGCAGTAACACCAGAGTAATGTACCATCTATATGGTACTACACTTAGGTTGGTAGAAAATGAAAAAGACCTGGGAGTAATTGTGCAGTCAGATATGAGTTAGTTAGTTAGTTATTTTGGTTTTTAGGAGCATTAGCAACTAAGGCCATATTGCTCCGGGATATGCGGTGGTCATTCCCTGACCTTTCCGCATCCTCCGTATTTGGTGGTGACGGGCTCAAACCTCAGTCTAATCAAGAAGTGTGTGCTACGCACTACTGCTCCTTCCCACCTGGCTACGGAGGCGCCAGTCAGATATGAAATTTTCTGAGCAGTGCAGACAGACTGCCAGAACAGGTCATGGGGTATTGTCAATGATATACAGAAATTTTGCTAGTAAGGAAAAGGAAGTGATTATCCCTTTGTATAAAGCAATGGTCAGGCCATGCCTTGAATGCTGCCCATAAGTCTGGAGGCCTCATTTTAGGAAGGATTTAGAGTTGTATGAGTGAGAACAGAGAAGAGCAACAAGATTGGTGAGGGGAATGAAGGGGTGGTCTTATCAAGAAGGGCTTAAGTTCTGCAAATTGCAGCGTCTGGAGACTAGGCACCTGCAAGGTGCCTAGTCTCCAGATGCTGATTGAGGTATATATGGCCTGAATGGGTTGAGCAGGCTCAATTCTGATGTGATTCTTCCTCTTGCTCAGATTACAAACCTGATGGGGCATAAATTCAAATTGAGGAAAGGCAGTTGTAGAATAGATGTGAGGAAATTTGCTTTAGCCAGGGGGTAGTTCATTGCAGGAATAAACTTCCATCTGTTGTTGTGGAAGTTGATAGCGTAAATAAATTCGAGACTGAACAAACTTTTATGGGGAATGGAGGTGTGAAATGGGGGGGGGGGGGTTTGGCTACATTCACACATAAGGAGTACTACCTACTACTAACTTCACCCCCTGTGGCTCCCCACCATAAAACTACTCTGTTTAGCAGAGCCATAGTGTAGTAAGATTTAATTTCCTAGATTTTTTTTTTTTTTTCTGTTAGTTAAACCATATAACTCTTTTTATACATTACATGGTATTTTTTTTTTACCTTGATGCTTGTAAGATAACTCAGATTTATGTTCATGCATATGAACTCTATTTGACTTTAGAATGTGAATCCAGATGTATTATAATACAATACTGGTTATTGTTAATACTGTTTATTATTAATTATAAATATGTTGCCTGTTTGATTTCATCAAGGAAAGTTCCACTGACTCATTGTTGAAAAATACATTGTTGCCCATCACATACATACAAACATGGTGCAACAGGGATTTTTCAGGGATTTCACGTGTTGTTGTGGCGGACCCCAAGGTTACCCCCATTAGCTGCTGTTATACATCTTGTGAAGAAGCTTGCACCAAAGCTGGCCATTTGTATGTAGTGTGTTTAGTGTGTAAATGCAATGATATGGTCTGTTGTGTTGTCGGCCAGCACCTAGCTCATAGCAAGTGAGAAGCAGCAACACCTGGTCACCACGTCCAACCCACACTAAGTGGAGGCAGCGAGGACCTACTAACATCTTGCTGCACCCACCGAAGACAAAGTCCCAGGAAGGCACGGGAAAAGAAAATGATACAGGATTTATAGTACAATAAGTAAGGGATCTGGTGAGGGAAGGATATAATTATGGTACAGAGGTGGATCAAACAGATGGATCCACCAGAAAAAGGGAAGTTAGGAAACGTAAGTAAGGATAAAGTAAAAAAAAAAAAAAAAAAATAGGAGGAGAGTGAAACTATCATCTCCGTCAACAGTCAGGTTTACGAGATCAATGTCTTCATGGAACCATCATCCTGAAATAATATTAACTTCAACTGACCCCAATTAAGAGTACGAATCAACTATACAGGTTTAAATACTGTAGGAAGTCTCAGAAACAATTATCACAGAGGAAATCTTTTATCATCAGTCCCTGCAAGGCCAAGCAGAAAGCTAGGATAAAAGTGTATTCCAACTGAAGAGAAGTTATCTTCATAATTTTCCTTTTCTTTTAACTATAAAAAGAAAACACCAATAAGTTTACAGTAGAATCCTCTCAGGAAACAAAGAAAACAATCATACGGGCACAATATCTTCAATGTGAAGTGCATCTTCCAAAATGTGAAAGTTCGTATTAATTCAGATGGTTAGCGTCTTCCAAAATGTGAAAGTTCATTTGAAGAACACATAGCAGGTTCCTTAATTAATAGAGCCCAAAAAATCATGATCAAGAGGTGATATGAGTGACATAGAGCAATTCACACCAGGAAAAGATGAGCCTGAACACGATATTTTTATCTTAAAACTAAAGTTAAACTTGTTCCACCATCTTTGTCCAATCTATGTCTTCCAAAGATTGCAAAGTTCATAAAGATGGACAACATCATCTTCCTGAAAGTGTAGAGCTGATATGAAGAGCAAACACTATGACTTCCAAAAGGTGTAAAGTTCATAAGCGAGGCTCCACACAAAGGCATCAAACTATAGTAAAACTTTACAAGAATTCCAGAAAAAAATCAGGATTGGTTGATTTGCCTCAGTTCTAGTCTTCTCTTGAACACCCAGGTGGCAAGAGTGCTGAATATTGTGAAGATATTCTTTGACCGAACAAATTCCATTTTATCGCAGAGATCAAAGTTATCCACCACCAATTCATGACGAAGGTCACAATAGCGATGACATCTAAATATGTGGTCAACAGTTTTCTCTGAACCACAGAGACATGATGAAAGAAAGACCAAGCTTATATAATTTACTATTTATGCTACTACGTCCAGTTAATAAAAACATGCAATACAAACTTGGAGAGGACCACAGTAAATTCTTTTTTACAAATTCCTTAACCACAGGGAAAAACTCTCAAGTTGTACCTCCCAGACTAGTTGATGACCAGTCCCACTACCACTTTGAGACAAAGAACAAATGCAATCTTTTTTCCTACCGATATAGAATTATTTAGGTCCAACTGAACATCATCGATCACCACAGGAACATTTTTCTTCAAGTGATATTTGAAGTACCAAAACTGCACTTGATATTGCACTTGTAGTTTGACCAGTAGAACCTGGAGGGCCATGGTAGAAGTTGTTCTGCATGCCCTCGACATAGTTAACAAGGCAATATGTTGAGCCTGCAAGAGATACTTGACTACTGCCACCTTATTTGACTGATAGCCCCAGGCTCCAGCACTGTAAGTTACTAGAGCCAAAAATAAGCAGTCATAACACATCCCGAGCGTATGACCATAGGAAGACCCCACTCCTGCCTTGGACATTGATGAAGTCTTGTTAAGAGTATTTTACACTTTATATTGCATAGTAAATGGTATTTTATTATAGAGTCCATCATAACACGATTTGATCATACAGTGAACTAATCATAAAGCAGGAGTCCACTTTATTTTTAACTATTTACCTGAAGCTTAATATAATTGGGGCAATCGCTTAATCAGGCCAAAGTGCATTAGTCCCAATGTGCCCCAAATAACCGGAATCCACTGTATTTACAGAATGGTTATAAGTTGAGATACTTCAATTACATTTTTAATTTAGAATGGAATAAAGTTGAATGCTCTTTTCTATCTTCATTCTGTGTGTTTTTCAACAAGTTTGAAAAAAAATCACAAATTGAAGTTTTGACATCAAAAACGTTTTACTGGCGTCATTTCAAAAGTTTTGTAATGAAAAACCCTCCTGCAAAAAGCATTACAAGTAATGAAAAACCCTCCTGCAAAAAGCATTACAAAAATTTATTCTAGTTTAGTTTATCTTCTACTGGCCCAAATTTAATGAAATTTTGCACGGAGCTGCATCTTAGCTCTATACTAGAGGAAAACTTTCAAACCCCTGAAAATTGTAGTAGTTTTCTGATTTGAATTCTTCTCACAGTCTTCTGTCACTGTTTGGGAAATCATGGAAATGGCCCCTGTTTGACGCAGCTGTTCCACTATGAAAGGGGATGGAAGGGGGGGGGATGCTAGAATCATGCCATTAAAAGAAAGGGCAATTGTTTATGGGGAGAGAGCACTGCCATCTGGTAATGTATCACTCTAAAATAGCTCATCTCGAAAAATATCAAATGACGTCATATTTCCTTTGTGACGTCATCAAAATGTTGCGCATCACATCTGATTTAAAATAAACTCTAGCTGATCTCATATGAAAGAACCTTATTCTGCCATTCAACCACGCTTTTGTTTTTTTTCTTTACAATTAAACTCTGAGGCTGGAAAAGAGTTCTGCACATTTATGAAAACATTCTTCAACTTGGATATGGTCATCAGATCTTTCGATAAATACTACTCGTAATGGAACAATTATAGATGGCGTATTTAGTCATGAATTAAAATTTCTTCAATGCAAAAATTATATATCTGACTTCAGTCATCACAGACCAATACTTTCAGTAACCAATATGTCAATTATTATTAATAAAATAAAAACATTGTTATATTATTATCCATGAATTTTATTAATATCTGAAAATTAAAACATTTTTAATGCCTGCTAATAACTCTTAAATGTAAAACACGTTAAATATGCTAGCAGCAGGACACATTATGTACCTGGTACAGAATTTTTTATTTTAAAACAAAAATTTTAATTTCAACCTTTTCACCTAAATTAACTTAATTATCAAGTAGTAAGACCATTCACTAAATTGTTGCAATAAAATGTAATTCATAAGAATCACACTTTAAAAGAATCTAGTTATTTACTAACTTTCCCCTATCTGAAGAAATGCCACTTACCTCTGTAGTCACACACTGTTCTGAAGAATGACTTCGAATGCCATGTACAGCAGCTATATCCTCTGAATAAGAAGCACTACTTTCTGAAGGGTATACAATTGTAGGCATTAAAATATCATATTTGGTTGTATCCATACCTGGTTCATCCAGTTCCTTCAATACAAAAATATTATAACAAAATAAAAAAATATATAGAGGCTCAAAATAAAAAAAAAAACTTTGCCAGTCCAATGAATAATTAAAATCTTAAGGTGAATAAATTCACAATGCAAAGTATTAACGACATATACAAATTTTTTGAAAATTTGTGTATATGTAGTTAATTTACACTAATGTAGTCATTTACATTCCCTAATGACAACATAACATGAGTTTACTCTATAAAAAGAAATAATGTACGTCCAGAGCTCACAAATATGTCAGGACAAACATGGGGGGTATAAATATGGACAAAATATCAACTAAATACAGAGAACCCTACCAAAGACCACCTGAGCAGAATACAACTCTCTTAGTTTTATTAACAAAAAATGAGACTACGATATCAAAGTTGACAACAATTTGTCAAAGTTGAATTCGGCATGGATGGGAAATGGTCATAAGTTTTAATGTCTAATTAATAATAATATGAAATGTCTTATTAATTAATGTCTAATTAATAATAAAATTTTTTATGTATTTAACTAAGTTTAGTTAAATACATAAAAAATTCACAAAAAATAAACATTACAATATTAAAAAAAACAAAAGTCTTTAACTTCTGTTTCTTAGTTAAGAAGTTGTCAATTTCCTTTCTGCAGTTTTTTTAGTAACACAATCAAGATCCTTTTTCTTTTCACTGGTTTCATAATTTCTTCTATCACAGCTTGCATCAGTTTAGGTTCCTTCAAAATCCTTCTTCTGCAATGTTTTTTTTTTTTTTTTAATTGGTTATTAATCTGAACTAATCAAGCCTTCAGTTTTTTTCATAACACAGAAGTTGTGAAATTATCACCTTGCAGTAGCGCTTTAATTTGTGGTCTGTTGAAGATGCCAGCACAGAGTTTAGCAACACTTATCCAAAGAAATTTTTAAATTAAATAATGTTCTGAAAACAGTTTTCTCTTTATCCTAGGCTTCAAAAAAATTGTTACATTAGTCCTTTTAAAGTTATAGTAGTAGTAGAAGCACTTTGCTTCTGCTATTATAATTATAGCTATAGTTATATTAGCAGAAGCACTTTGTGCAGTGTCATCAATGCACTTAGTGCATTGATGACATTTCTGATTTGAGATGTGAGTTTAGTCCTTTATAACTGAATGATCAACTTTAGCCTGCTTAACCCAGCTGTTGTCCAGAAAGTATGGTTTTCACTTTAAAATACAAAAACTCATGTTATAATATATATCAGCTTTTTCTAACAAAAGAGTTTCTTTCATAAAAAGATTTACTACTACTTGTGCATATTTTAACAATACATTTTAGATATACTGCTAATTGCATTAGTCAGAATTACTCTATCACTAAAGTCCCACCATTTAAGAACTTTAATAGCAACAGTGTATTAATAACATTATGGCTGCTCAGTGCTTGCAGATATATTTGTATTATTTGATACACATCTCATTAAGCGGAAGTAATCAATTAATATTAAATACTGTGTATATTTTTAAATAAGCAGGTGAATTCAGTGCAACAATGAATTTGGAAGGGATCGATACAAAAGAAAATGCGTATATTTAAAGAAAAAAAAAGAAACTATTTTTCCATGAAATATTATTTATAAAAACATAATACAATTCTATTTTTTGTATTTTTTTGTTTCCGGGAATACAATCAGGGTTGTAGCCAATCTTATATAGAGGGAGTAGGGTTCCCCATTGAGTTATTTCTGGCTTTTCAGCCCATACAATATTCAAATTGGCATATGAGCACACACTTGTGCAATAAAAATACTTGTGTGATGTGGCCAAAGATGCTGATTTACTGTAAAATCTAAGAAGGAGAAGAATTTTGTATAATCAAGGATAATTCAAAGTTTATAAATAAATAAAAAAAAAAACTAATTAAATCAAATGAATGATAAAAAAACGTAAAATAGATAACTAAGCTCATTACACCACTAAATTTTATAAAAAATGAACTAAATGAATCGAAACCAAGAAGAATAAAGGAAAAAAATTGTAATTAAATTAAAAACCAATATCTGGTGTTATTTATAAACATTCATAGTCAGATAAAAGTATGGTCCCTTCCCTTTTACATTTGAAAATACGAGTACTTTTATGAGCACTTCTTTATTTTACTTAATTTTTTTTTGTATTAAATAAAAAGTTAAATTAGCCCTTTTTAATCTGCTTTTTCAATTTTTATCTAATTTTATGGTTTAATATTTATTTATGCATTTCACTTTTAGCCATAATTCATTTGATTTAATTAATTTTTATCTATAAACAGCCCATTTTTGATTATACAAGGTACATACACCACTAATCATCTTTTATTTTACTTTTGATTTCTTGTAGATTAATTAGCCCACTATTGCATATTAATTATATACATGTTCTGGCTAATAAGAGGAAAAACCTAATCCTCTGCAGTCCAATGTCATGGCGGCAGCAACACTAAAATTCTACTTCCAATCCAGTGTTGCAGCCACAGTGACTTTAAGTATTTACAATTATGAGATTTATTTTTCTACTGTGCTGGCACAAATATTGTACTACCATCTATTTATACTACACATACAAACAATCTGAAAAAATAATGTTTATTGATGTTTATATTCAATTGTTAATGAAAAATATTTTCCCCCCAGTTTTAGAAGTCACAGAGTATATGATACTCTGTGTTGGAGAAAGTATTTAGAAATGCTGTAAGCATTTCATAAAGGTCTTTCTGATGAAAAAATTGAGAAATTATTAAAATTCCCCAGTCAGAATTTGAATTAGTTCTGTCAGATGGTGATGATAATGTTATTTTCAATCCAAGTGATTTATGTGTCAAGTAGCATTGATGAAGAAATTAATAACTTGTCACTTGAAGATTGTGTAAACTGGAAACCAAAGAAGGGTAAATAATGTTTTATTCAAAAGTTTTCCCTTTACTGTTTCCAACACATTCCAAAATTCAAACTTGAATTTTTTCGTTTTCTTTTTTTTTTTTTTAATTGTTTATTTGAAGAAAACTGTAAAAGAAACTCTTTCAAATAAACTAGTTTCTGACTGTTCCATGGGTGTAGGCCACTTTCAGTTTCATAACACATAACACACATGGATTTCTAAATGAACTAAAGGCATTTTTTTGCTGTTATTATCAACATGGGATTAAATGAAAAAACCTGATATAAAGGAATACTGTTCTGAAAAATGGACAGAGAGAATTCTGTTTTTCAAGGTTAGATTTAACAGGAAGAAATTTCTGCAGATATTCTGGATGTTACATCTTTGCCTACCAGTAAAAGAGTAAACAAAAGAAATTCAAAGTAGGAGTTCTAACATAAAAATATTGTTGATTATCTGGATGGAAAGTTTCATGAATATTTTGTTCCAGAAATAAACACTGCATCAGATGAAAGTAGTGTTGGTTTCAAGGGTAGAACTTCATTCAAATGTTATAACCCTCAAAAGTCAACAAAGTGGGTTCTCTTTGTGTAAACATTTTAGCTGACTCAGAAACTCATTATGTGTCAGCTAGTGTGCCACACTTTGGAAAGCTTTACTACAGACAGCTTGATAAAACCAGACTTGTCACTTGAAGATTGTTTGTTCACCACCTCAAGGATCATGCTTCATCTCATACAAAAACTGCTTCACAGTAATGGATAAGTAAAGGGTAATGGATTTCATTTATTCACTGACCAATTTTACACTACTATTCTAGCAGAGAAACTACATGAAGTAAATATATACCTAAGTTATGGGAAACAGGAAGGGATTACCACCAGATGACCACAAAGAAAACTGAAAAATAGGGATTGCTAGTTTTCAAAAAGATGAAAAAGAAATCTGAAGTAATAATACTAAAAATAAGAGGAAGTGAAAACTTTCAAATTGAAAAGTTGTTGCTACTGTGAATACACAAAAAATATGGGTGTATGTAGACAAACTCACCATTACTGTGTTATTTTTATATTAGTCCAAAATCAATGAAATAGTCAAGGAAGTTGTTGTTCTGACTTTTAAAGGTCTCAATTGGGAATAATTTCATCTTGATGAAGGCAGCACACCCATCTCAAAAGAACATGTCACAATCGGTTTCAAAAGAAGTTGCTTGTTCAGCTAGGAAATGTCCAGTATACGAACATCCTTTCTAGAAAAACGCTACCAATTTTAGATGCAGAAGCAAGACTGAATGGCTATCCTCATTTTGTCATGAAAGATTAAAATCCAAATAAGAAGAAAGACTGCAGTATGTAGTGGCAGAAGTGTTAAAGGTGGGAGAAAATAAACGGTTTGAAATTGTGAGATATGCTCCAGAAAACCAGGACTACACCTTGGTGAACATTTCAAGAAATGCCACACACTAAAATCATATAAATAATTAACATTTAAAATGACCAAACAGATTTTAAAATGTTTCACCATGCTGTTTTATATATTAGCTCAGATAAATCCAAAAATAAATAATTTTTGAACATTACATTTCGAGCAGTCATTTGTTGATTGTTCGAGCAGGACTGCATGGTGAAGGCAGTGCTATTAATTCTTTAAAGGTGAAGACACTTTTAAAGAATTAATAGTTGGCTATATGCCTTCTACTCATATATCATGATTCAACTGGGTCTCTGATTATTTAAAGGTGTCAAATCTCAGTTTATCATTTGATGAATGGTGATCATAATCACTGCTAAGAAACAAGAACTTCAAAATAATGTGCTAATTAATTCAAAATAATGTGCTTCTTCCCCAGAAAATATGCACACATCAACATGACCTCTCTTCATTTTTTTGTTATTTGCTTTTTAGGAGCATTAGCAACTAAGGCTATATTGCTCTGGGATATGCGGTGGTCATTCCCTGACCTTTCTGCATCCTCCGTATTTGGTGGTGACGGGCTCGAACCCCAGTCTAATCAAGAAGCGTGTGCTACGCACTGCTGCTCCTTCCCACCTGGCTATGGAGGCGCCCTCTCTTTATTCAATTGCAGTCAAACATTGATACTGACATGAGTCCTATGCAAATGTGTTTATGGAATATTGTATGGTAATGAATTCTACATTGATGTGCATAATGCTATTGCAACAAGATCTAGAAAAATTAGCAGATGGGTAGCAGTAATCCGAGATTAACATACCAACTGTGTGTAGTACTACACTCATGTTAGTGGAGAACAAAAAACACCTGGGGGTAACTGTGCAGCCAGATATGAAGTTCTCTAAACAGTGCAGACAGGCTGCCAGGGCAGCTCATATGGTTTTGCCAATGATATACAGGAATTTTGCCAGCAGAGATAAGGAGGCGATCATTCCATTGTATAAAGCAATGATTTATCCACATCTTGAGTACTAAAATACAGGTCTGAAAGCTTCATTTTAGGGAGATGTGGATCTGTTGGAATGGGTGTAAAGAAAGGCAGAGGAACAAAAGGTTCCTCTTACTAAGAAAGATTTCAGTTCCACAAATTTCAGTGTTGTCTGGAAGCAAGGTGTGTCCAAGTTGTGACTGAGGTTTTTAAGGCTTTGAATGGACTGAATAAACTAAATGTTGATAACATCCTCACTCTTGCTCACACAACACAATAAGGGATGCCCCTTATTTAAATTGAGCAATGATGGCCTGCAGGATAGATGAGCAGAAATTTGCTATCAGTCAGCAGGTAGTTCATCACTGAAGCAAATAACTTTCATCTAGTGTTAAGGAAATGAGAATAAATTTAAGTTTAAATAAATTTAAGGAAGAATTAAACAAATTATTAGTGGGGATGGACAGGTAAAGTGGTAAGTGTTCCCTGTCTCTTTGTTTTTTTTTTTAGCCAATGCTGTATAAGCTTGCCTCCTTGCATCATCTGCCACTGCAAAACAGATCACAAAAATTAAGTAAGTATACTTAATTAAAATTAAATAAGTGTTTACTTAAGTTCATTAGTAGAGGCATATGATGCAAGAAAGCAAGCTTATATAGCATCAGCCAAAAAAACAAACAAAAAAAAAAAAAAAACATTCCTGTTTCATCCATCCATTCACTCAAAAAGTCTGTCTAGTTCAACTTTGAATTTATTTATTTATTATTTGTTTTAATACTGTTGATACTGTAGTTACAACAACAAACAAAAAGTACTGCTCTTGTGCAGACCTTTAAATTGATAGTTGTCAATTACACAGTGGCTGTTAAACATCTGATCTGACTTAATAACAAAGTTTATTTACAGCTAAGGCCTCCCTTATCAGTCTGATTTAATTTATGTATACACTGCATGTACTTACACTGTAGTTCAATTGCCCAAGAACTGTCCAAGGCAAAACCACATTAAACAAACCAGTGTGAAAGTATTGCTCTTATGCAGACCTTTAAATTAATAGTTGTCAATTACACAGTAACTGTTAAATGTCTACTGACCTCACTTAACAAAGTTCACTTACGGTTAGGGCCCCCTTATCTGTCTGATTTAATTTATACCTATACTGTAGTTCAACTGCCTGAGAACTGCCCAAGGCAAAACCACATTGTTAATTAAAAATTGACAAATGTATGCCAAAAGGTATGGTGAATGAAATTAGTGCAGTATTCATATACAAGGGGTATCAAAAAGTTCGAACGCTGACCTAGATAAAACATCAATAGGAAGATGCCATTTTTAAAATAAGTTGTCTACATATTCAATAATAACGTGTAAAATTTCATTCCCTTTGGTGACTGCACACCAGAGGTGGAGCCTGGAATCTGAGGAAGGATGCTATGGTTGACAAAGTTGAGTACTGAGCAGTGATCAAGTTTCTGTATTTGCAGGGCAAGAAACCTCAGGAAATTATGAAGAAATGAAAGCTGTGTCCATCCTATGACAATGTAAAAAATGGAAATGGGAGCCCCAGTCCAGTCGTACAAGTGTCTTTGATGAACCAAGAGAAGGAAGGCCATCAACATCCATAGACAGTGAGATGGTTGCAAAGGTTGAGCAGCTGGTGCCGAGTGACAGACATGTGACAATTCATTTCATCATAAATGCAGTGGGAATTAGTTATGGGTCTGCCCACAGCATTTTACATGACCATCTGCACACGTCTAAGGTCTCCACACAATGCGTTCCAAGATTGCTTATGCCTTTGCAGAAGCAATGTCGAATGCAATGTTTTCGCCAACTGTTGGATTTGTGTAATGCGGATGTTGAGAACTTTTTTGAACAGTTGATGACAAATGACAAATGCTGGGTGTATAATGAAGAAACCATTGCATGGACGCTGCTTTGATTAATCTCAGGAAGTCATCAATGAAGTGGAATTGGAGTTTCAGGAAAAAAAGTGTGGACTTCTATGATCAATGCATTAAACGCTGATCCATAAATGGGAGAAACGTGTTACTATACATGGAGAGTACAGAGAGAAGGATTAAAGTTCCTGTGAAGTTTCACCTTTCTAGGGCTATTATTTCTAGGCAAGGGTATGAAACGTTTGATACCCTCCTCATAAGTACAGGTAAAATAAACTTCAAAAGGCATGTTATGTACATATTCTAAATAAGAAATGTTTAATTAACAAATAATTACAATTATGAAAAAGTTTATAGCTAAAAGATTTGTGGTAGTGCTAATCAAAATCTGAGTTCAGGCAACATATATGACATTAGTTAACTCTGTGACTGAAAGATATGTGTTTTGAATTTCATATGAATGAAATTTGGTTGGTAACTGAACATTTAAAAGATTCATTTGAAAATATTTCTATGTGAACCTTAAAATAACTAATGATTCAAAAATCCTTAATTTTAAATCCAAATTTGTGATCAGAAAAATATTTACCTTCCTTATTAATTTTTGGGTTATGTCTTGTATTGAGATAATGAGCAGAGTTCCATCTGTAACATGTTATTGTTAATATTGTTTTTATGATAATAAGCTTGTGTACTAAAGGTGGTGGTTTTTGTTGGAAATCTACATGATGTACCACAAATATAAATACCACTGAATTTTTTTTAACATAAAATTCTGTTAACAGTATTATTCACATCATTGACATCTAAATCCTGATAAATCTTATATCTACTTTTTTTTTGGTAGTTGTTGGTGCATCAGCTTCTGTGGCCATAATGCACCTCCCAAGGTTTTTGCAGTACTCTGATCCAAGCCCGAGGTGGGATTCAAACCCACGACCTTTGGGTTGCCAGGCACCCACCCGGCTAGCCCGGTCGGCCTTATATCTACTAAACTCTGTGTGTAACTTGTTATAAGATAAAAAAGCAATGTTAATATTTATTTTTTTGACCACTTGCTTTATGTTACATGTGAAATGGCTGCAGTATGAAACAAAAACTATATTTTGGATTTAAGGTTTCTTGGTTATGTTAACTTAAATGAAATTTTGAAGCTTGTTTCTTACTTATTGAATAATATGAGTTAATGTGCTTAATACTGTCTGCTCTTAAAACTATTAAGGTTTATAAAAGTTTATAAACCTTATTAATTTAACAGCATTATAAACCTTATTAATTTAACAGCATTATAAATTTAACTAATAACAATACTGATTTTTCACACTAAAAGGGTGGTGTGAATGAGTACAGATACTAGTTGCTTTTAAACAAATCTTTTAAACATTCAATCACCCACTGAACTTTCACCCACATAAATTTGAAACGTATCTCTCTCAGTCGTGGATTTAGGAAGTGATGTATATACTAGACAATTTCAATACATTCTTTGTCATTTAAGTTAACTTTTTTTTTATTTGTTTAGTTGTAATCATGGGAAAGGCAATCCTCATGAAAGCATTCAAGCTCCTTTCAACATTTTAACATTTAATGGAATGAAAAATCCCCATGCAAAGTGCACCTTCATGGAGGGGGGGGGGGTAAGTTCTAAATTGATTTTAGAGAAGTAGGATACTATTTCAATGCAAGTATTGGAATAGTACCCTGTAACTTCTTATGAAAACTTTCTGCTTATGAAACTATTATTTTATGATACATAGAATTCAAACTTAGTTTTAATGCAAAAACAATTCCCTACTTCTATAGAATTTTGATACGTGTTTTAGGCAAACAAAAACTGGTAAAATGAGTTGATTTTACATTTGAACCATGAAGAAGCCCATTTTCAAAAAGGTCAAGAATCTTTCAAATTCACGCATTATAAGTTGCATGTAAAATACTTTGAGACCGCAAATTTATTTCACTTTTGGTGAACTGAACTACTCAATTAAAATCAGTATGATAATTATGTTTAAAACATGACCAGAAGGTGATTAGATTATTGCTTAAAGTTGACAGTATTATTCATCTCCATGGATTCGCATTTCTTAATTTTAAAAAGACTATTACTATATTTAATACCACTCTTATACCATACAAAATTAATAATATAGTTTATTAAGCTATTTGCCTAAACTACTAAACATTAAGGTAACATTTCTGTTATCTTACCAATATCCATCATCAGACCATGCTGCTGACAGACTCCTCTTGCTGATGCTCCCAGACACCTGATGTGCATACCTCTGGGAGCATTGTCATGTTGTTTGATGCCAAAAACAGCACCACAGCGAGAGATGTATGGGAAAATGCATTGTCATGATGAAGGACCCAGTTCTTTGTGCGCCACTTCTCTAGACATTTCTTCCTGATGGTTCCACTTAACCGCCTCAGGACATCGCAGTACAACTTTGACTTGATAGTGTGGCCAGGAGGGACAAATTCCTTATGGATATTCCAATCAATGTCCAAAAAAACAGATCAGAATGGAATTCACATTGCTCCTCGCTTGTCGAGCTTTCTTCGGTTGGGGAGAAAATGGACTCTTCCACTGGGATGATTGTTGCTTGGTTTCTGGATGATACCCATACACCCAACTCTTGTAACCAGTGACGACTGCAAAAAGGAAGGTTTGATCAATCCTGGCCCATTCTTGAAGATCTCTGCTAACTTCAATGCAATGCTGCATTTGGTCTTCACTTATTAACCGTGGCACGAACTTGGCCACAATCGTCTCATGTTCAACTCATCTGACAAAATCCATTAACACGTGTATACGATAGTCCTACAATGCCACAAATGTTGTGGATGGTCCGTGACTTTACCACTCCAGAAAATGTTTGTAACATTTTCTGGAGTGGTACTCGATGATGGATGCCCAGAGCGATCATTGTCATCAACTGACATTCGACCATTTTTAAAATGGTTAAACCAGTAGCAGGTCTACGTTTGGCCTAAAGCACTGTCACCAAAAGTTTATTTAAGCTTCTTATAGGTTTCTCCTGCTGTATCATTAAGACGGAAACAAAACTTAATGCCAGCATGCTGCTCTCTCACATCAGCCATCACAAACTACGCAAAACACATTGCCAAAGAACTGTGCATAAATATTCAATGACTCTATCCAGCCCGATGCCACATGGCACACTGATTCACAAAGGATGCATGCAGTGTTACCTAGAGCCACAAGTCCGTACTAGATGTAGTTTTCGTGCAACATTCAAATTTCAGGAACATTTGGGTAGCACATCGTATATCAAACTTAATGTCAAAGTTTGCAGATGATACAAAGGTTGGCAGGGTTGTTAATAACTAATGGCAGTACGCCGTTGCAACAGGATCTATAAAAGTTGGGCAGATGGGCTGAGAAGTGGCAACTGAAATTTAACATTGACAAATGCAAAGTACTGCATATGAGAAGCATTAATCCCAGAGAAATGTACCAACTGGGTGGTATTACACTCAGGCTAGTGGAAAATGAAAGAGACCTGGGGATAATTGTGCAGTCAGATATGAAGTTTTCTGAGCAGTGCAGACAGGCTGCCAGAGTAGGTCATGGGGTCTTGACCCCCATGACCTACTCTGGAATGATATACTGGAATTTTGCTAGAAGGGATAATTATCTAGAGAATTTTGCTAGAAGGGAGGTGATTTTCCCCTTGTATAAGGCAATGATCCTGCCACACCTTGAGTACTGCGTACAGATCTGGAAGCCTCATTTTAGGAAGGATGTAGAGTTGCTAGAACGAGTACAGAGAAGAGCAACAAGACTGGCGAGGGGAAAAAACAAAGGGGTGCTCTTATGAAGAAAGGCTTAATTTCTGCAACTTGCAGCATCGGGAGACTAGGCACCTGCAAGGTGATCTGATTAAGGTGTATAAAGCTTTGAATGGATTGAGAAAGCTCAATGCTGATGGGATTCTTCTTCTTGCTCAGATTACAAACCTGAGGGGGCATAAATTGAAATTGAGGAAAGACAGTTGTCAAATAGATGTGTGGAAATTTGCCTTTAGCCAACGGGTGGTTGGTTGCTGGAACAACTTCCATTTGTTGTTGTGGAAGTTGATAGCTTAAATAAATTCAGGAAGAAGAGAACAAACTTTTGGAGCAAATAGATAGGTGAAATGGGAAGGGTTTTTTTTTTTTTTTTTTTGGCTGATGCTGTATAAGCTTGCTTTCTTGCATCATATGCCTCTACTAATGCTAATAGAGATGCTGAATATCTACAAAGTCATTTCCATAATGACAAATTTCCTAGAAGCAACAAGGGCAAAATGGAGCACAACCAATAAGGTTGAGAACATGACAACCAGACCAATCCCCATCAGGACACGAATCTTTCAGGGAGATGCCCTGAGCCCACTATGGTTTTGTCTAGCACTTCATCACCTGCTATCCACTATGTGCAACACCAGCAAGTATGGATGTAACCTCAATGAAGGAAGAACTTTTACACCCTCACACACCTGATGTACATGGATAACATCAGGCTCTACACAGCAACCAAGAAGCAACTCCAGTAACTACTCCAGATCACCGAAGAATTCAGTAATGATATCAGGATGGAATTTGGTCTAGACAAACGAAAGACCCACAGACTGCATCAGGGAAAATTAGTCGGTTGAAACTACCAGCTCCGGACTGGTAAAAAGATTGAGGCCTTGACAGAGGAAGAGACCTACAAATAACTGGGGATGATGCAGGTTCAGCAGTTAGAGCACAAGGAAATCAAGGCCTGCCTGACCGAAAAATATCATCAGAGAATCAGAAGCCTGCCGAAAGCAAAGCTGAATGGAGAGAACACAGTTAAAACCATAAACACAAATGCTGTCCCAGTACTAACATACTCCTTTGGAGTCATAGATTGGCCTAATGCCGAGCTAGAGGATATCATGAGAAAGACAAGGACAATGATGACCAAGAGTTGCCAATACCACCTGAAGTCAGCCGTGGAGAGACTGACAATAGCTCGGAAAGGAGGAGAAAGGGGCCTGATAGACCTCATCGAGAAACAGAAAACAACGATTGCTAACTTGAAGGATTACTTCCAGAAACACACAACAGCACTCCACCAGGCTATAAGGAAGATAGACAGGTTGGGCAGGCGAAGGCAGATTATGAGAAATCCTTGGCAAAAGATGCTAAGAAAAACAGCAAGGATTTCTTTACTTATATAAATTGTAAAAGGAAGGGGATGAATCTGATTGGTCCACTTGATATCGATGGTTCGACTGTTGATGATCCTGCTCAGATAGCAAACAAACTGAATGAGTATTTTGCATCTACATTCACACATGAGGAGTTATTAAGGTTTGAAAATGGTAGAAGGTTATCAAATTGTAGCAAGTTGCTTAATGATTTTGTAATAACTGAGAGCAAAGTGGAGGTTAAATTGTTGAAGTTAAACATAAGAAAGGCACCTGGGGTGGATGGGATCTATCCAGTTATATTAAAGGAGGCGGCAAAGCAATTAAGCAAATCCATAGCCATAATTTTGAGAGCATCCTTAAACTCAGGGGAGGTCCCCACAGACTGGAGATGTGCAAATGTATCCCCAATTCACAAAGGGGGATCGAAGGGTGACACGAGTAATTACAGACCAGTTAATTTAACTTCTGTTCCAGGTAAAATAATGGAGTCACTGGTTAAAGATGCATTCCAGGATCATCTAGACAAGACTGCAGCAATAATTCAGACACAGCATGGGTTTGTTAAGGGAAAGTCTTGTCTGAAAATTTGATTGGTTATTATGATATGGTTAAAAAGGAACTGGATACAAAAAATAATTTTTATATCATATATTTGGATTTCAGGAAAGCTTTTGACACTGTTGTGCACGGAAGACTATTGTGCAAATTGGAGCAGAATGGTATTAAGGGTAAGTTGCTACAATGGATAAAAGGATGGTTAAGTGGGAGAAGACAGAGGGTGGTAATCAATGGGTGCTGCTCTTCGTGGACTAATGTTATTAGTGGAGTCCCACAGGGTTCGGTGTTGGGTCCACTGTTGTTTTGTATTTTTATCAATGATATTGATAAAGGTATATCAGGCTTAGAATTGAAGTTTGCAGATGATACAAAGGTTGGCAGGGTTGTTAATGACATTAATGGCAGTGTGCTACTGCAATAGGATCTAGATAATTTGGGCAGATGGGCTAAGAAGTGGCAACTGAATTTAACCTTGACAAATGCAAAGTACTGATGATCCTGCAATGCATATGGGTAGAAGTAACCCCAGAGAAACGTACCAACTGTGTGGTACTACACTTAAGGTGGTAGAAAATGAAAAAGACCTGGGAGTAATTGTGCAGTCAGATATGAAGTTTTCGGAGCAATGCAGACAGGCTGCTAGGGCAGGTCATGGGGTTTTGTCAATGATATATAGGAATTTTGCTAGCAGGGAAAAGGAGGTGATTGTCCCTCTGTATAGGGCAATGGTCAGGCCACGCCTTGAGTACTGCATACAGGTCTGGAGGCCTCATTTTAGGAAGGATGTAGATTTGCTTGAGCGTGTACAGAGAAGAGCAACACGATTGGTGAGGGGAATGAAGGGATTCTCTTACCAAGAGAGGCTTAAGTTCTGCAAATTGCAGTGGCTGGAGACTAGGCACCTGCGCGGTGATCTGATTGAGGTCTATAAGGCCTTGAATGGGTTGAGCAGGCTGAATTCTGATGGGATCCTTCGACTTGTACAGATTACGAACCTACGGGGACATAAGTTCAAATTAAGAAAGGACAGATGTAGAATAGATGTGCGGAAATTTGCCTTTAGCCAGCGGGTGGTTAATTGCTGGAACAAACTTCCATCTGTCGTTGTAGAAGTTGATAGGTTAAATAAATTTAAGGAGGAACTGGACAGGCATTTGGAGGGAATGGTGTGATTTTTTTTTTTTTTTTTGGCTGATGCTGCATAAGCTCTTACACTTGCTTTCTTGCATCATGTGCCACTACTACTACTACTACTACTACTGCACATGGGTAGAAGTAACTCGAGAGAAAAGTACCAACTTGTGGTACTACACTTAAGGTGGTAGAAAATGAAAAAGACATGGGAGTAATTGTGCAGTCAGATATGAAGTTTTCTGAGCAATGCAGACAGGCTGCCAGGGCAGGTCATGGGGTTTTGTCAATGATATATAGGAATTTTGTTAGCAGAGGGAAAAGGAGGTGATTGTCCCTCTGTATAAGGCAATGGTCAGGCCACGCCTTGAGTACTGCGTACAGGTCTGGAGGCCTCATTTTAAGAAGGATGTAGATTTGCTTGAGCGTGTACAGAGAAGGGCAGCAAAATTTGTGAGTGGAATGAAGGGATGCTCTTACCAAGAGAGGCTTTAGTTTTGGAAATTGCAGTGGCTGGAGACTAGGCACCTGCGTAGTGATCCGATTGAGGTGTATAAGGCCTTGAATGGGTTGAGCACGCTGAATTCTGATGGGATCCTTCCACTTGTTCTGATTATGAACCTAAGGGGGCATAAATTCAAATTAAGAAAAGACAGATGTAGACTAGATGTGTGTAAATTTGCCTTTAGCCAGCGGGTGGTTAATTGCTGGAACAAACTTCCATCTGTCGTTGTGGAAGTTGATAGGTTGAATACATTTAAGGAGGAACTGGACAGGCATTTGGAGGGAATGGTGTGATTTTTTTTTTTTTTTTTGGCTGATGCTGCATAAGCTCATACACTTGCTTTCTTGCATCACATGCCACTACTACTACTACTACTACAAGCGGTATACCCCACTCAACTTAAGCGAGGAGTCCCCTCCCACCTAAACGGCACAAACTAAGCTAGAAAGATGGGCAAAGAAGACACTCTGTGGCAGACACTACAACGACCTCCATCAAGATCAAACTAGATAAAACTTCCGCTGCACGCTCATGAGCGGGATGCTCTTCCCCGAGACTGAAGGAGTCATTCTCACCATCCAAGACCAAGTAATCAATAGCAGGAACTATAGAAAATACATAGCAAAGGAGAACAGAGTGTTCGATGACGCATGTCGATGATGCCACCTAGCACCTCAGAAATGATCCAACATATCACCGTGGGATGCAAGGTAATCCCCCAGACTGAGTACGCTCGTAGACACAACCAGGTAGCCAGGATAACATCATAAGCTAGCAAGGAAATACCAGCTGATCAAAGAAAATGTACCGTACTACAAGTACAAACCCCAGACACTACTAGAGACCCCAACCCACAAGCTGTACTGGGACCACACCATAATAACAGATAAGACAGTCAGACACAACAGACCAGACATATCTCTTGTGGACAAGAAGCAAAAGGATACTTATCTGATTGACAGAATGGTGCCCAAAACAGGCAACATCCAGAAAACCCAGGAGGTAAAAATCAGGAAGTACACGAACCTAAGACAGGAGATCAAAGAGATGTGGCATATGCAACAAGTAACGACCTTTCTGATCATCGTGTCAACCAGTGGTATGGTGCCAAAGACCCTACACAATAGCCTAAAACAGAGGTTCCCAATCACCGGTACCGGTATGCGAGGAGTGAGCTACCAGTATGTGGGCTGTGAATGAAACTACCTGCAATTTCCCTCATGGGAGGGTAAATATTTTAAATTTTAATATCTTACTAAAGCCAAAACCTCTTTTATTTTTCAAAGTTTGTGTCTATGAGAGTATTTCAGTCTTTCTTCTTGGAAAATATACCTCTTTTCTTTATTGCACTTCTTAATCCATAAAATTTTATCTCTTTTTCCTTCTTATTTTGTACGGTCAGTCTTCCTTCAGAGGTTGGTTAGTGAACATTGAAAATAGTGTTTGCAGTTGTAGTAATTGCACAGATAATTTGAAATTTTAGATCATTAGAAATTACGACATACTGCTATCCTAACTATTGTATTTTTATTCCAGTGATAAAATTAATGTTTTTAAATGAAAATTAAAACTAATGGAAGAGCAGGTATTAAAACAATATGAGCATGCTATCTTTACTTCACGATTTTATCCAAGAAAATAACATATCTATGACCAAAAAACGTGGACTTACATTCATAAACATAAAATCTTTGCACACAAGTTTTGAAAAAATTTCCAGAAAGACTTTACAGCACAGAATTGGATTAGGAACACTTTCACATTGTCGAATGAGGTCCCAGAAGATGTGATGTACAAGGAGTCATCCATAGATTTAGTGTCTGAAGGGGGACTTAATGTTGAAATTTAAGAGTTCAAACTTAACAAAATTTTGGCTTTCTAGCTGTCAAGAATATCACCTATTTTCTGAGCAGGCATTGAAAGTTTTAATGCCATTTAATACGACTTACTTGAATTTTCAGCAATGACTGCAATGAAAAATAAATATAGAACTTCAATGAATAATGAATCAGAACTTCGACTGAAACTGAAACTAATCAATCCAGATATGCATTCACTAGTAAAAGTGAAACAGAAACCAAAAAATTCAAGTAGAGAGGAAAATGTTTAAACCACATGTTATGTGAAAATATAAAAACCTGATTTATAAATTGTATTTTCTTAATAAATATGTTTTTCTGTTTTTAGTAGAATAGCTCTATTTTGCTAACCTAATTATTTATGTGACTTTTCAAAACAGACTAACGTACTCATTAATTAACACACCGGTACGTCATAAGATACCAATTTGGTTGACCACTACGCGGGCTTATAAAGGTTAGGAACCTCTAGCCTAGAAGAAATAGGTCTCCCACAGAACACCTATAAGGAACTCTAGAAAGTCACAATCCTGAACACTTGAAGGATAGCCAGAGAGTTAGCATTAGCATTAGCATTAGTAGAGGCATTTGATGCAAGAAAGCAAGCTTATGCAGCATCAGCCAAAAAAAAACAAAAAAAAACCCACTTCCACTTCACCCCTCTGTTCGTTCAAAATACCTGTCCAGCTGAGCCTGAAACTTATTAAGGCTATCAACCTCCACCACAAGGGATGGCAGTCTGTTCCACCAACCAACCACCCGCTGGCTAAAGGCAAATTTCCGCACGTCTATCCTACATCTGTCTTTCCTCAATTTGAATTTATGCCCTCTGAGGTGATTTTTCTGAGCTAGAGGAAGAATCCCATCAGCATTGAGCATGCTTAAACCATTCAAGGCTTTATACACCTCTATCAGATCACCTCGCTGGTGCCTAGTCTCCAGACACTGTAATTTGCAAAACTTAAGCCTTTCTTCGTAAGAGCACCCCTTTGTTCCATTCACTAATCTTGTTGCCCTTCTCTGTACTCGTTCCAGCAGCTCTAGATCCTTCTTGAAATGAGGCCTCCAGACCTGTATACAGTACTCTAGGTGTGGCCTGACCATTGCCTTGTACAATGGAATAATCACCTCCTTATCCCTGCTGGAAAAATTCCTGTATATCATTGACAATACTCCATGAGCTACTCTTGCAGCCGTCTGCACTGCTCAGAGAACTTCATATCTGCCTGCACAATCACCCCCAAGTCCCTTTCATTCTCTACCACTGTCAGTGTAGTACCACAGAGTTGATACGTTGCTCTGGGGTTGCTGTTTCCCATGTGTAGTACTTTACATTTGTCAATGTTAAACTTCATTTGCCACCTCTCAGCCCATCTGCTCAACCTTTCCAGATCCTGTTGCAGCAGTGTAGTGTCAGTAGTGTCCTTGACAACCCTGCCAACCTTTGTATCATCTGCAAACTTGGACATTAAGCTTGATATACCATCATCAATATCATTTATAAATACAGAAAACAATAATGGACCCAACACTGAGCCCTGAGGGACCCCACTAATAACATTAGTCCACGATGAGCAGTGTCCATTGATTACCACTCTCTGTCTTCTCCCACTCAACCACCCCTTTATCCATAGCAGCAATTTGCCTCCAATGTCACACTGCTCCAATTTGTGTAGCAGTCTTCCATGTGCAACAGTATCAAAAGCCTTTCTAAGATCCAAGTATATAATATCAAAGTTATTCCCTGCATCCAGTTCTTTTGTGACTGCATCATAGTATCCAATCAAGTTGGTCAGGCAAGACTTCCCCTTAACAAAACCATGCTGTGTCTGAGCTATAACTGAAGTCTTGTCTAAATGATCCTGCAGTGCTTCTTTAACCAGTGCCTCCATTAATTTTCCTGGAACAGAAGTTAAGCTCACAGGTCTATAGTTACTTGTGTCAGCCTTTGATCCTCCTTTGTGAATTGGGGTCACATTTGCACATTTCCAGTCCATAGGTACTTCCCCTGGGTCCAAGGAAGCTCTCATAATTATGGCTAAGGGTTTGCTTACTTCCTTTGCTGCCTCCTTTAATATAACTGGATAGATCCCATCCACCCCGGGTGCCTTTCTTGTGTTTATCTTCAACAGTTTCTCCTCCACTTTACTCCCAGTTATTTCAAGATTCTGTAGCTTACTGCTAGAGTTGAATACACCTCTGGCATTCCCCTTGCTGAATAACTCCTCATGTGTGAATGTCGATGCAAAATATTCATTTAGTTTGTTAGCTACCTGAGCAGGATCATCAACAGTTGACCCATCAATATCAAGTGGACCAATCTGATTCATCCCCTTCCTTCTAGAGTTTACATAAGTAAAGAACTCTTTGCGTTTTTCTTTGCATCCCTTGCCAAGGATTTCTCGTAATCTGCCTTCGCCTGCCTAACCTCCTTTGTAACTTTGTTGCATATCAACTTGTATCTATCATAGGATTCTGAGTCATGTGTTAATTTGTAAGTATCCCATGCATTTTTCTTCTCTGCCATATGCCTCATTAGTTCATCTGACATCCATTTTGGCCTAAACCTTGAACAATATTTCTTAGTTGGTATGTTAAGCCTAGTAGATTCCAAAATTAATTCTTTGAATGCTTCCCATTTTGAATTTGCTGTTGGTAACATGATCTGTTGGTCCCACTGTATAGAATTTAAATACTGTCTCAGTCCATCGTAGTCGCCTTTACGGAAGCAATAACCCTTCCCTTTACCCCTAATGGTAGTTACCTCTTTCAGTAAATCCCACTTCAGCACACTGTGATCACTGCCACCTAGTGGTTCATTTATCTGCAGATTCTTAATGCATGAAGAATCACTGCTGATAATCAAATCAAGAGTATTACTCCCTCTAGTTGCCTCCTGAACATGCTGATGTAGAAAACAATCATCCAATAAATCCACAAAAGCCCTGCTAGCGTGTGAGTAACCAGCCCCCAAATTCCAGTCAATATCTGGGAAATTAAAATCTCCCATTATAAGACTCTCTGATTTACTGGCCCACTCTATTTCCCTGTACAGTTCCTTATTATACTCATCAGAGTCATTAGGCCTATAGCACACTCCTACTCTCAATTTTGATCTCCCAATGCTTATGTCACACCAAACTGACACAACACTGCACTGTCCAGCGATGTCGACTGGCTTCACTTCCTTGGTTTTTATGTGTTTCTTAACTAATAGCATAACCCCTCCCCCCTTCCTATCCTGTCTATCCTTTCTGTAGACGTTGTACTCCCCAAATTGCAGTTCTGCATCCCTTATATCTGTGTGACACCACGTCTCTGATATCCCAACAATATCTGCCTTTGATGTTTTGAGCAATACCTCAAATTCATCAAATTTATTTACTAAACTCCTAGCATTGGTGTACACGCAAGTATACCTGCACCTGTTTCTATTCTTAGCTACCCTAACACAACCCATGTGTTTATTTGTACCGCAATGGCTCCCAGCAGTCTCTGAAATACCATGCATCTTGTTTTTCAGGCTTCTGCTCATTCTAATAGAAGCAGTGCAAGAATCTCTTTCACCTCTGCCAGTGGCTACTGTCAATCTATTGGTCTTTGTCTCCCCCCAAGCTAGCAGTTTTCCGACCCACCTAACACTGCCTCGATAGCATCAGCAAATATTCTTGCACCCTTTCTATTTAAGTGTATCCCATCCCTGTAGAAGCAATCTCTCCTGTTAACAAGTACAGTCCAGGCTGAAAAAAATTCTACCCCTTGAGCCTTGCACAATCTTTCCAGGGCCGAATTGATCGACAAGGCTCTCATCATATACTCCCTCCTATCGTGTCTGGGCAGAATTGCAGACACTTTCAAATTCAACCCTAATTCTCGGCTTTTGTTCAACAGTGACCCGTACTTGTTAAGTAATTCTGCCGGTCTCCTACTCCAACAAGAGAGTTCCTCGACTAACAGTAACACCAGACATAACAACAACCACCCTGTGTACTTGGTAGCAATACCCGTCACAAGATGGAATCCCAAATCAGGGAGAAATAATATAAGGGCAATAATAATAATATGTACGATATAATAATAATAATATGTACGATATAATACAATACAATACAATTTATCAAGAGAATTCGTTTACAATAAATGAACTCGTTAAGAAAAGTAAATTTCTTGACAAGTTGTAATTCTTCCTTTACAACAGTTTTGTACAAATTTGTTATCTTACAGAAAAGACTATGAAGTCACTACACATAGTATATTCCACACTGTAAACGGAGGTAGTAGTTTATCTGCATATCAATTCTAATCTACTGTGTCATTGAGTATCAAGAATTTTCTTATTAGGAATTTTAATTTGGAGATGGGGTAACTTCTCCTGAGCCTGAAATCAATGCTAGCCAACAAGTTGTTTATTATACTCATTGTGTGCCTATTTCCAAATCTATTTAGTATCCTAGGGTGAGGCAAAGTAATTGCTTTTGGGTTCCTTAAATTTTGTGAGACATTTCTTTGCAGATTCGAATCTTCAAAAATAGTGTTAAGATTTTTTAAGAATAGATTTAACTTCAGTTTTTGAACTGGATACAGTATTTTATGTTTCAACAAAAATTGTCTTCTCTTGTTCAGGTTATTCCAAGAGTTTGTCCCCATTAAAAGTTTCAGAATCCTATTCATTAAGTTGTTTATTGCCCTTATTTCTGTTTTATTTGCTCATGCCCATATATTTACTAAATAATTGAGTTGGGAGTCCACTAATGCATAAAATAAGGTAACTTTTGTTCTAAGATTTAACTTATTCTTAATGTAGTAGAAAAAGTTTATTCTTAATGTAGTAGAAAAAGTACACACAAAATCTCATTTTTTTGTACAAGTTTGTTATATGCATTACCCAACTTAGACTGTAGTCAATCCATAACGCAAGGTAACAATGATTTGAAACTTCTTCCACAGACATTTGCAATTCTTGAAATTCTGATCATGTAGGCAATCATGTTTGTGCAATTTGATAGAGAGTTGAATGTACCAAAAATTTTGTTTCCAAGTTTGTAAATGTATTGCATCCTGTTGTAAATCATTCTCCATTTTTGTTAGGTTATTTCCTATTGTATATAAGATTATATCATCTGTATAAATTTTTATAAAGGAGTTCTTAATTACTTCGAATATGTCATTTATATAGATGTTGAACATGATTGGCCCAGCATGTGTGCCCTGAGGTACTCCTCTCTTTACATTATAAGATTTTCCCTTTGTATTTTCTACTTCTACTGTTATTTTTCTCTTGGTTAAATAATTTGCTAGGAGTTGATTGAGTCTTCCCCTTATACCATATTTCAGTAATTTCTGTTGCAATATTGGGATATCAATTAGGTAATATGCTTTGGTCAAATCTATAAATAAAATCAATATGAAGTTATTGTTGTTTAAATGTAAGTTTAGAGAGTCTACTAAGTTCTCTAATAATGTCTGTGTGCTCTTGCCCTTCTGATATGAGAATAGAGAGTTGTTTAACAGTCCATATTGATGTAAATATTTGCTTATATGGGAAAATATATAATTTTCTAGTACCTTATTTAAAATTGACTGTATTGTTATTGGTCTGTAATTGCAAAAGTCATCAAGTGGTCCCTTTTTATATATAGGAATTACCGTAAATGAGAGTAAATTTGTAGGATAGCTTCCCGACTCTAACATCCGTGCTATTAGCTCTACCAAGAGAACAGAGAACTGTTCTTTGTTTCTCTTTACCTCAGTTACTGTAATACAGTCCAGTCCATAAGATTTCTTGTTCTTTAATTGTTCTATAATTTTAAGAATCTCAGTATAATGTGGAGCTAAGACTACACAAAAGCTCATTATCTGAGGAAAACTATCTTGTTGAGTAAAGGAATCATCTGTTGAGATCTAATACAGCTTTGGCAAACCTATTTGCAGCCTCATATTGTTTGTTCGCACCAGAAATCTGTTCTACTAGTGTTTTAATTTGGTTTCCCCTTGACTTTTTCTTCCTTGTACTTAACATGTTATTTATAATGCTCCATTTATCCTTTTGTGTTATCTGCTTATCCATGAAAAGATGATTGTAATAAGTGTTTTTTTGCTTTTTTATCATACCTGTCACTTTATTTCTGAGTGTTTTATAATTGTGATAATGTTCTTTCTTTGATGGACAATTTCTATACTGCCTGAAATATTTATCCCTCTGTACCATTAGTTCTTCTATTTCTTTAGTCATCCAAGGTTTCCTAAGCTTAATCCTTCTACTTCCAGTGTTTTTGTTGTTGGCTGTGTGATTAACTTTTCCCTCGGTATTAAACCTCGAATTGTTTATAATTTGTATTATCTTATTTGAAAAAACATTTACATTTGTTGTGTAAGATGCTTGATTTTGTATTAACATGTTTTCTATGTTCTGTTTCAGTTTACCTGTTGATAAATAATTTTTCTTCGTAGCATTTGTTAATTTTATATCTTCATATGGATGTTGTTTTGAATACATATCTACTATTAGTATACATGTTCTGTGATCTGAAAGTTGATTTAATAGTATGTAGGAATTAAAAAAAAAAAAAAAAAAATTGCAGCCATTATCAACCCACTGCAGGATGGAAGCCTCCTCAACAATTCATGTTGAGGGAAATGGACCATAATCTGCCACGCTGGTCCAGTGCGGGTTGGTACTGGACCAGCGTGGAACATGTAGGAATTAGCGTACTTCAACTTGATATTTGTAATTAGGTGGTCCAAACAAGAGCTGACTGTTCTATTACCCTCCATCCTTTGTTGCCTAGTTATTTCAAATAAGGTATGTTCAAATCCATAATTGTTTAAGATTGCAGAGTATCTGGGTATCAATTATCAGTTCCGTCGGTTAGTAAATTAATATTAAAATCTCCTACTAGTATGGTCTTATCTGTTTGTATGTCGTCCCATTGCAAAATAATGTTTTCTAATTCTATTAGGAAGCTGTTTATTGAATCTGATGGTGGCCTGTAAAAAGCACAAATCATGAATGTGTTTTCTGGGTCTTCTCCTAATAATTTTATACAGTAGTTTTCACAAGACTGAGTTAAGTGGTAAACCTGTATTGCCCTAAAGCATGTTCTATAGTATATTATTATTCCTCCACCCCTTCTCAACTCTCTCAATATATAGACCTTATCATAATCTTGTATGTTATAATTGGAAATTTCATCACTTTTTATGTGAACTTCTGTTAAAACTATACATGAGATATATTCTTTCATTGCATTTATATATTGCAAGAAGTTAAACCAATTTTTTCTTAGTGACCTGATATTTAGAACTACCATAAAGAACTATTTTTTATCAATTATAAGAGCTTGAATATTTTGATTATTTATAAAATGTAAAGGTGAATTGAAAATCCTCAAAAAGCATACCTGATATCTTAATTTTACCTTAAATCTAGATTTCTGGAAATTTCAATTATTCACAATAAAAGAGTCTATTTTATAAACTGCAAATCCTTTGAACTCTGAATTCTAATGGCTCTTGAAGATTCATTTTTCTTCACATAAATTTTGCCATGTTTTAGCCATAAAAATTTGTAACTGTGAGTTCTTATTAATTGTTTTGTTTCCCAAAACAATTGCTTGAGGTGGGCTGTTAAGTGGTCATTTATGTAGATTGGGATATTGCTATTGTTCTGATATATATCTTTGCTGTTAGTAGGATCTCCTTTGCCTTTCTCATCCATTTTTCCTTTGCCACATGGTTTGAAAACTTCACAATTAGTGTTGGCTTGTCATTTGTTTTCTTTTGTTTGGTATGTAATAGTGTTCTATTTCTTTGTTGTGCTGTAGTTTCAATGCAAGTCCTAGCTGCTGTATAACAAGCTCTAGATCTTGGCCTGCTAATCCAGTTAATCCTACTATTTCTACGTTATTCGCTAACAACTGCTGCTCTATCGAGTCTATCCTTAAGTTAAGCAAGTTGAAATTTTCCTCATTTTGCTTGAATGAAGCTTCCAGCTCCACAATTCTTTTGCTGATTGCTGTGTTGGAGTCCTGTATTTTGCTTATGCATTTTTGTATTCTGTCAAAGGAATCTGAGACAAATGAAATTGATTTCTTTATATCTTCTACTTCTGTCTTCAGGTCTTCCATTTGCTTCTTTATTGGTGCTATCTCTATTAGTAAATCCAGAAAATGGATTTTACTGGATAGCTTTCTCAGTACGTCTTCCATATTAAGGGTGTTCGCCTGCTTTTGTGTAGCTTCTACATCTTCGTTCACTTCTTTTGGTGAATGCAGCAAGTCGTGAAATTCTTCTGCTGAGTAGGAAATTTCACTTCTTTCTTCCCTCTCTTCTTTCCTGCACAATATACACCTCCACTGCTGTTTCTTTTGTTTCGCTATTCCTTTATAGGTTGCTTCTTTCAATGAGCATCTGTAATGATACCCATTGTTGCAGCCAAGACATACCACTTCTTGCACGTGCAGTGGTAGGTTGCACTTTTTGCATATATTTTGATTCATTTTTGCAAAACTTTGTAGTCAATACAACATGTTTCAGATAAAGCTTCCCTCTCTTCTTTCCTGCACAATATACACCTCCACTGCTGTTTCTTTTGTTTCGCCATTCCTTTATAGGTTGCTTCTTTCAATGAGCATCTGTAATGATACCCATTGTTGAGCCATGGCATACCACTTCTTGCACGTGCAGCGGTAGGTTGCACTTTTTGCATATATTTTGATTCATTTTTGCAAAACTTTGTAGTCAATACAAGACGTTTCAGATAAAGCACTTGCATGAAATAAATAACAAAAGAATGAATTTAACAACTTACAACTAGCAAAAATTTCCAATTTTCTCTTGGAGCGTTGGTACAGTAGACATGCTAACAGTAGCCCTCTAGCGGGAATGATAATAATAATAATAATAATAATATGCATGATATAATAATAATATAGAGAGCGATGGCCCAGTGGTTACGACACTGCACTACCAGCCTGATGGACCCAGGCTTGAGTACCACCTTGGCAGAAGCAAACGCGGCTCCATCACGCTGGGAGACTGGTATAATAATAGTAATAAATTAGAATAATAATAAATAAACATCATGAAAGTTGCTCCAAGGGACCTAGCCCAAGGTCGGAGTGGTGGCTAAAGCAGATTGTGGCACCATCTGGCATCACTCCCGAGAACTACCACTGGACATAAGCCGAAGCTAAACAGGTCCACCTCCATAGATGGATGATGTCGCAGAGAAATATTATTCATACTGCATTGAGTGTTTGTTTGTTATTGTTATTTGGTTTTTAGGAGCATTAGCAACTAAGGCCATATTGCTCCTGGATATGCGGTGGTCATTCCCTGACCTTTCCGCATCCTCCGTATTTGGCATTGAGTGTGGTGCAGGATAAAGTCACTCACATTCAGGCCTTAGGCAGAGGGGTCGGTTTAAAAAATCAGAGATGGTCTCCAGAGGAAGACAGTGGAGCAAGTGGCGCTGTCCCTTGTATGGCTACCGCAAGAGAAGGGCAAGACCATCCAGCACCACCACCAACTGGAAGTGATTCCCACACACCTGCACTAGTGACCACCCAGGAAGTGAGAAAATGCACATCATGAATACGTACATCATGCAAGCATACTACGAAATAACGAAGCTGGAGACCGATATGACAACTTACAGAGCGAGACTAAATACTAAGTGGCTAGAACAATTTCTGGATATTCAGGTCACCAAACAGCGGACCAGAAAAGGACCATTGTCATGAAGAACCTGACAGCTCCTGCAATCTTGGACAAAATCAAGCAGGATGTCAGTGATCAACTACAAAGGATAAAGAATGTGGAATCAGAGGAGGAAGAACATACAACCACAGAACCAAAGAAGGAAGAGCAAGAAGAAATACAACCCACAGCAGCTGAAGTGGAAAGAGACGAGGTCATGATATCCAGAATAGAGGAAGAAGGCCCTAACAGAATTTGAAGGAATGGACCCCACAAAGACTCACGTGATACCGAAGCAGAGGCCAGATAGAACTTTGTGGAGAGTCATAGGCCACCTCAATCGGCAAATAATACCACATTACCTCGGCAGCAATGGTGCAACACTGAGGGGCCATCCACACAGCTGTGTATTGTGCTGTGGTAGCAGCAATGAGGATTAATGGAAGAGAAACAAGACACCGGCAGCAGAAGAACCAAAAACAGAAGGAACCACCAGTTTGGGAAAGAAGACTTCAGCAGAAGATAGAAGAATTAAGAGTCAAGATAGGCCAACTGACCCAGCACCAACGGGACAATAGGAGTAAGAAATTAATTGGAAAAAAAGTGCGTCCTCAAGAGAGACAGAGTCTACAGCAAACATGAGACAAAAAATCAGAGAATAGGCAAGTACCTGGACACACTGAAGCAGAACCTCCTTTCTCTCAGAAAGCGACTACGTTGATACAAAGAGAGCTCCCACAGGAAAATAAACAACCGAATCTTCGATGAGGACCAAAGAGGCTTCTACAGGAGTCTCAAAGAAGACGGGAAAGAAAGGAACGGACCACCCAAGCAGAAGATGATTGAGGAGTTCCGGAAAGGAACGGACCACCCAAGCAGAAGATGATTGAGGAGTTCCGGAAAGGAACGGACCACCCAAGCAGAAGATGATTGAGGAGTTCCGGAAAAATATGGAGCAGGGAAGTAAGATATAACAGTCGACCTATGGATAGAACTAGAACTCAAGCAAACCAAGGACATACAAGAAATGAGACAGTTTGGAGCAATATGGCCTTAGTTGCTAATGCTCCTAAAAACCAAATTAAACAAACAAACGAGTCAGTGGGAGATTCAGGAAGAAGTAGTAAAACAGACAATCAAGAACACTCACAACTGGCAAATTCCAGGAATAGATAACATCCACAGCTACTGGTACAAGAAGCTCACTTCCACACACACACAAGCACCTGGCAGAGCAGTTCACCCGAATGATAAGGGACCCAGAGACAACCCAGAAGTTTCTCACTCAAGGAATCATATCTGAAGCCTAAAGACAAAGATACAAGAAACCCTATGAAATATAGGCCAATCACCTGCCTCCCAACAATGTACAAGATCCTGACCAGCTTCATAACTAGGAAGATATCAGACCACTTGGAGAGCCAGAACATAATGGCCGAACAGCAGAAAGGATGCAGGAGACTGAGCAAAGGATGCAAGGAGCAATTAACCATAGACGCTGCGGCTATGGAGCAAGCATACAAAAAGTGCCACAACATGTACACAGCCAACATCGATTACCGCAAGGTCTTCGACTGCATGCCTCATTGCTGGTTAACAGAGGTGCTGAACATCTACAAAGTCAATCGAATAGTGACAAACTTCCTAGGTGAAATGGAGTACCACCATTGAGGTTAAAAACATCACAACCAGGCCAATCCCCATTAGGAGAGGAATCTTTCAGGGAGATGCCCTGAGCCCATTGTGGTTCTGTTTAGCATTTAACCTGCCTATCCACCATGCTCAACCGAGAGACAACCCAGAAGTTTCTGTAAGTATGGATATAACCTCCAAGAAGGAAGGAAGAATCTGCACACCCTCACCCACCTGATGTACATGGATGACATTAAGCTCTACGCAAGAATTGAGAAGCATCTCCAGCAACTACTCCAGATCACCGAAGAATTCAGCAATGATATATTAGGATGGAATTTGGTCTAGACAAACACAAGACTCATGGATTTCACCAGGGAAAATTAACCAACGAAACTACCAGCTGCAGACTGGTAAAGAGATCGAAGCCATGGCAGAGGCCTACAAATACTTGGGAATGATGCAGGCTCAGCAGTTACAGCACAAGGAAATTAAAGCCTGCCTGACTGAAAAATACCATCAGAGAATCAGAAACCTGCTAAAAGCAAAGCTGAATGGAGGGAACACAGTTAAAACCATAAACACCTGTGCAGTCCCAGTACTAACATACTCCTTTGGAGTCATAGATTGGCCTAACACCGGGCTAGAGGATATCATGAGAAAGACAAGGACAATATGACCAAGAGTTGCCAATACTACCTGAAGTCAGCCGTGGAGAGACTGACAATAGCTCGGAAAGGAGGAGAAAGGGGCCTGATAGACCTCATTGAGCAACAGAAGACAGCGATAGTTAACCTGAAGGATTACTTCCAGAAACACACATAGCAGCACTCAGCAGGCCATAAGGAAGACACACAAGCGGTATACCCCCACACAACCTAAGCGAGGAGACCCCCCCCCAACCAGGAGGCACAAACGAAGTTAGAAAGATGGGCACAGAAGCCAATCCATGGCAGACACTACATTGATCTCCATCAATATCACATAGATAAAATTGCTTCCAATGCATGGCTCATGAGTGGGATGCTCTTCCCCAAGACTGAAGGATTCATGCTCGCCATCCAAGACCAGGTAATCAACACCAGGAACTATAGAAAATACATAAAGGAGCCCAGAGTGTTCGATGACACTTCAACGATTCCACCTGGCCTCAGAAACGATCCAACACATCACCGCGGGATGCAAGGTGATCACCCTGACTGAGTACACTCATAGACATGACCAGGTAGCCAAGATAATACATCAGAAGCTGGCAAGGAAATACCAGTTGATCGAAGAAAGTGTGCCATACTACAAGTACGAACCCCAGGCAGTACTAGAGACCCCAACCCACAAGCTATACTGGGACCATACCATAATAACAGATAAGACAGTCAGACACAACAGACCAGACATAACCCTTGTGGATAAGAGGGAAAAGCATACCTATCTAATCGACATAGCGATACACAACACTGGCAACCTACAGAAAACCCATGGGTAAAAAATCAAATCAGGAAGTACATGAACCTAAGACAGGAGATCAAAGAGATGTGGCATAAGCAACAAGTAACGACCATCTCGATCATCATGTCAACCACAGGTACAGTGCCAAAGACCCTACATAACAGCCTAGCAGCAATAGGTCTCCCAGTGAACACCTACAAGGAACTCCAGAAAGTCTCAATCCTGAGCACCTGTAGGATAGTCAGAGAGTTCCTTGACCAGCAGTAACACCAGACATAACAACAACAACTACCCTGTGTACTTGGTAGCAATACCCGTTATGAGTTGGAACCCCCAATCAGGAAGAAATAATATAAGAGCAACAACAACAACAATAATAAAAATAATACTGTTTTACTAGCCCTGAACTCTTTCCTTCCCAATTTATAATGTGGTTAGCCTAGTTGATTTAATTTGGTTTTGATTTTTTTGGGGCAAGAGCGATTAATTTGGCTATTTAATTTAGGGCCATTTAATTTGGCTTTAATATTGGATGGAGTCGTACAAAGGTTCATATAAAAACATGGAAAATGCTTGTTTGTTTGTTATTTGGTTTTTAGGGGCATTAGCAACTAAGGCCATATTGCTCTGGGGATATGTGGTGGTCATTCCCTGACCTTTCTGCATCCTCCGTATTTGGTGGTCACGGGCTCGAACCCCGGTCTAATCAAGAAGCGTGTGCTACGCACTGCTGCTCCTGCCCACCTGGTTATGGAGGCGCCTGTGGAAAATGCATCATAGCATTAGGGTACTATGGTGACAGTAAGCATGCAGGGAGAGAAGAAGTGTTTGATCTATAAACCTCTATATAAATACACGATAAGCAAATATTTATCATTCTTGATCTTCAGCCAAGTATACTGAAAAAGATCTGAGCGCAACTAAAAACTATAGTATTTTTATTTATTTTAGTATTTATTTGATTTTATTTCCATATTTATGCCTTGATTTTAAGTTGCAGTATTATTAGGTTGTGTATTCTTGAGTGCTGATATGGAAAATTCACTTGGCTTCAAATGCTGGCTTTGGAATTACCATTCCATACCCTTATTTTAAGTAGATTATTAGACTATGTATATTAGACTAAATTCCATACCCTTATTTTAAGTAGATTATTAGACTAAATGCGCCTTAGTAGATTATTAGAGTAACTAATAAAGTACCACACTTGGGTAATCATTTTTATAATACTCACCCATTGTGTTGATTCAAACATTTTCAAATCAAGGGGATCGCCACATAATTCTCCTTGAATCCTTGTTAAGCCATGACAACTTGCCATAGCAGCCTTTAAGGGAGTATGATCATCAATTTCAGCGATGTTAGTTTGAAAATTTTGGAAACTAATAAATGGAAAAAGGATAGCAATGTTATGTTATTGTCTTAACTGGACAGCAAAGGAAGAGAGCAAAAAAGCAAGTAAAAAAAATCATAAAGATCAGTAGTTGAAAATAACTTCTAGCATGATGAATTGAATGTAACTTTTCTAACAGAGACTAACATGTCACATTAAAAATACCATTTTTATTGTTACAGAACATGCTACAATGTGTTGTATAATGGTATATTCTAGAACAGCTGTTCCCAAACTACTGAGATTTAAGGAAACAAAAATCAGAACAAGTTTGCGGACCCCTTCAAAACAGTTTCCAGACTCGTGTGTGTGCGTGTGTGAAAGCACTGGGTTTTCTGAAAAGGAAATTCAGTTTTATGTGTGAAACAACTGAACTTAATTCTTATTTTTATACAGATAAATAATAATAACTTCATTTATCATCAATTTACTATACATAGAACGAATAATTTGAACTATGTATACAATTATATACACTAATCATATCAAAAATAAGTAATGTTCTATAACAAAATTTATTGTGATTCTATCAGTATATTTTTTAAGAACATAAACACATATTACTTGATACCTTCTGAACATTTTTCAGACCCCCCCCCTGAAACTGGTCTATGGACCCCGCGGATCCGCAAACCCCAGTTTGGGAAATGCTGTTCTAGAACAAATAAAGCACTAGTTTAGAATAATGCAAGAGCACAAACCACTGATGAAAAGAAGAATTGCAAATGCCAAAAATAACACACCTTTTGAGTAAGTCTTTATTAATAACTAATAATATATATTTGCTTAAAGCTGTGTTGTGAAAATACATAATCCACATAACAGACCACGTAGCTCATGCTTTCTGTTAAAAAAAATTACCACTGAATATAAAGGGTGATCAAAAATATTGAGTCTTTATTGGTATATAAAGGATTGATAAATTACATTTGTTGAATTAGTATCCGTGTAAAACTATGCATTTTTGTTGAATTTTTGTTGAATTAATATCTATCCCTGCAGAGTTATAGATAATGATGCTCTGATGCCAAAAGCATTTCCAGAAATTTTCTGAAATAGTCTCCAGGACACTCAACACATTCGCTTTAATGTCCTTAATATTGGAAAATCTTTATCCTTTCACTTAGATTTTCAGCATGGGACTGAGAAAGAGGTCAACACAGAGCCAAATTCAGAGAATGAAATTATTAAAGCTATATAATCTCATTTTCTATAAGAAGGGAAGAAAAGGAAAACAGGTTACCAGATACCTGAGGTTGAAAAGAAAGACATCAAAGGCAAAAATGCCAGATAACTACTGAGGGTCACATAAATTTTAAAAAATTCCCTTTTTTCTCTTTGTATATAACAGATAGCATTTTTCAATCATTATAAACAGAAAATTAATGCAGAAATTATCCAACAGCTATCAGTAAATTTTTTGTTACAATTACTTGACTTCTATTTCTTATTAATTCTAGATCAACGTTTTACAATTCATATTTGGTGGGTGAAAAGCCAACTAGCTTTGAAACGGTGCCTTCTGGATGGTGGTGCCCACTGAGAATAAGTAACAATTGTCTTCTCTAGTAGTGAAGCATTACTTATTCAAGATAGTGCAATACATGGTAACTAGCTGTGAAGAATGGGGAAGCATTGCCTATTCGGGGGTTCATGAGTGGTTTAGTTTAGTGAGCGAGTGGGACTAACTGTCCCTTTCTTCTTTCGACAGCATTTCTTACTCTTCCTCTCCTACTAACACTTTCCTACACCTTTTTGCTTTCCTAAGTCTAATAGGGATAATATGTGGATAACAGTTTCTTTTCCCATACCATTTTGACAGCAGTGCCGTCTGGGTGGTGGTGCCCACCAAGAATAAATAACAATAGTCTTCTCTATTAGTGAAACTTTACTTATTCAAAGTAGTGCAATACATGGGCAACTCGTGAGGGATGAGCACAATAAGATATACCGATGAAATGATGCCTTTCACAATACTACCATAGTTTTTCTTTAAGAGTTGTCTATAGTTTATCTACACTGATATTATATAGTAATGTTTATTACGTACTTGTACATAGTGAAAAATGGATGAAGGAACTGAAAAATGAGGAAATTATTTTATTACTCATTTTTTATTATAATATGTTGCACAATGTAAGGTTAAGTAAAGTTTATTGAAGTTACACTATTTTTCAGTTGTACGAATAAACATTTTTTCAGATAAAATTGTGTCATAACTATTCATAACATATAGTTATGTCTTTAACTTCAAGCTTAACTTTTGTTGCACAATCACGAAGAAGATCATTCTCACAAAAAATATTCAAGTGCTTGGTAAATTTTCTCAAGGGAAAATTCTTTAATTTTCCAATCCTTGTAACTGCAGGGACTCAGATAATGAATACTGGGATACCAGAGACTCCCTGTATATTAAAAATCAGCTCTCAGGGAAAAAGAACACCCAATGAAAGAAATTAAATATTAAGGAATAAGATATTGTTGGGTAGGATTGAACTTTGGAGGGCCACAAACCACTGTAATACCCATTATTTTTTTGCTCCCTTGGGGGCAATATTGTCCCTGTTGAGAATCCCTGTGCTAAACAAACAATTTCAACTTCTCAAATATCCACCACCATTTCTTTAAATGGTGACCTCCAGGTAATACTCAACTAGAAAGAAAGAAAACTTAGTTAATTTCAATCCCAAATTTCAGTCCTGTCTTATATCTCACAAAAAGGAATCTATTATTCGTATGCCTATCTTCAATGACATTCAGATTTCTAGACAAGATTGCATATCTCTATTAGGATTTATCCTGACTTCTAATCTCTCTTGGCATAAGCATATCATAATTGTTTCTTCCTCTGCATCCAAGAAACTTGATTTTCTCTTTCACTTTCAGCATAATCCTTTTCTGTCGATATTTCCATGAGCACTGTTCTTTTGAATTGGCATCTATAATTCCTCCTCTCTCTCTCTCTCTCTCTCACTTTTCCAGACCTGTCTGAAATGTGGTACAACCAGTCGGCATCCATTTACTGTCCAACTTTAAACTCACAACTAACTTTTCTTCTTTGCCATTTATTCCTTCAACTTCCATTTTCTGGAACAACCTTCCTTCATGTGTATTTCTTGAAAATTACAATCTACAGAAAACAGACGTCTAATGCTCAACAAGTGTCTTCTTTAAGCTTCTCAACTTTTAACCTATCGATATTTCCATGAGCACTGTTCTTTTGAATTGGCATCTATAATTCCTCCTCTCTCTCTCTCTTTCACTTTTCCAGACCTGTCTGAAATGTGGTACAACCAGTCAGCATCCATTTACTGTCCAACTTTAAACTCACAACTAACTTTTCTTCTTTGCCATTTATTCCTTCAACTTCCATTTTCTGGAACAACCTTCCTTCATGTGTATTTCTTGAAAATTACAATCTACAGAAAACAGAAGTCTAATGCTCAACAAGTGTCTTCTTTAAGCTTCTCAACTTTTAACCTATGCATGGTACAAAGTACTATATGATCTAATACCGTTTGTGTTTCTGGTTTTCATAAAAAAAAAAAACCCTTCATGGAGCAAAAGAACAGGATCTTCTCCTCTTTTAGAATTGCCATGACCTTGTCGGTAGAAATGCTTATGACTAAGAATCATCCATTTGGAGGCGCCTCCGTAGCCAGGTGGGAAGGAGCAGCAGTGCACAGCACATGCTTCTTGATTAGACCGGGGTTCGAGCCCGTCACCACCAAATACGGAGGATGCGGAAAGGTCAGGGAATGACCACCGCATATCCCGGAGCAATACGGCCTTAGTTGCTAATGCTCCTGAAAACCAAATAACACAACATCCATCTGGTTTAGTCTGTTAATTTGAAAAATCAAACTGGAAGATTTGAATGCAGTCAGTAAAATAAATTTGCACTTAACAATCTTCATCATAGCTTGGAGTAATGACTAAAATACATGCATGTGTCACTGAATTGAAGAGCTAAGTTTGGAATTTCAAATGTTGGAATAATATTTAAAGGAAGCAAACTGCATTATTCAAGCTGAAGGAGAGAAATGTGAACAGACTTACTGCAGGAGTGAGGATAACATGCCTAGAATTATCAACTCACTTGGCCTGTTTAGAATTGATTATGCCAAAGGCTTAAATTTGTAGAAATCCTTTTCTTGAGTTCAATCTGTTTTCTTTCAAAACTTTAGGATCACGAACTCAGAGGAACATAAGTCAGTACCACTCACTAATAACTGTTTGTTGTACTCTGATTTTTTAACTTTGAAATGGGCCCATATTCCATTTCTCACCACTTCTAGCCCTTTTTTAAACCAATCAAAGGCTGCCACTGTTCTACTAATCTAATTATACTTTAACCAATGTGAGCTAACATGTACAAACATTCTCAAAAATCTTTTTTTTTTTTTTTTTTTACTTCAGTGGCAATATACAGTCAAAACTATTTGTCTTTCTTTTCTCTCTAGATAGTATTAAATATCTAATCACTCACTTTCGTAGGAAAGCATGGAACTCCCTTTTCAGAGCACAAATTTATTTATAGATTATAAGGACAGCCTATTACCACTACCTGCTCAATTTCCTCTTTTAATACCCTTGCTACTCAAGTTTTAAGGCCTACCATAAGAGGTGCATTAACAGCACTAAATGGCAGTTTTTTTTAATGGAATCTTACATGAATTCAGGTTGCTCAGCAAAAGATGTCCAATCCAATAGTGTACCCCAGAGAGTCATCTTCCAGTGCTTGCACTGAAAGCTTGCCACTTTCAATTTGACTTTTTTTCCCTTTTTTTTTTAAATTATTATTATTATTATAGACACCCCACAAGGAGAATTAATCTGGAATAACTTTTATTACTGTCATGTTCAGCAATTTAAAATGGCCCATTTTTCAGATCCGTCACTGCCTTTTCTTTCTTGTAATTTCACTAATAGTGCCTCTTGTGTTTTTTGTTCTCCCACAACTGTATTTTTTTGCTATTTCACTTTTGGGAAACATTTCTAAACAGTGTGCCTGAATAAGAAGCACAATTAGGAGGAAGATTATGTTCGCTAAAGACAAATAAACATTCAGCACACGTGACATCATTGTCACTAGGGTTTTTATCCATTGCAGTAACTTGCACTTAATGCCGTACCACTCCAATTTGTACAGCAGCCTTCCATGTGCAACAGTATCAAAAGCTTTCATGAAATCTAAGTACAGCAGACTTTCGATTTTCCGGGATGGATGGTAAAAAACAAATCCCGGATAATCAATTTCCTGGTTAATCCAAAAATACAGAAGTCCCCGACACATGAATGGGTTCAGCACGCTGAATTCTGATGGGATCCTTCCACTTGTTCAGATTACGAACCTAAGGGAGCATAAATTCAAATTAAGAAAGGACAGATGTAGAATAGATGTGCGGAAATTTTCCTTTAGCCAGCGGGTGGTTAATTGCTGGAACAAACTTCCATCTGTCGTTGTGGAAGTTGATAGGTTGAATAAATTTAAGGAGGAACTGGACAGGCATTTGGAGAGACTGGTGTGATTTTTTTTTTTTTTTTTGGCTGATGCTGCATAAGCTCATACATTTGCTTTCTTGCATCACATGCCACTACTACTACTACTACTACTACTACATGTAAGAGATACATTCCAGGACTTCTTACTTCATAGAGTTTTCCGTAACTCACGAATGACTAGTAACATATTGCTACTATATTATTATTGACAAATCTGAATTCAGTGCGATACTTGTTAATGTTTGGACATTTTCATACATCCTTATTATTTTAATTTTTTGATTCAACTTGATTGCTTTCCTTTTTTTGGTAGATTTACTAGCACCACTGTCACTTATTCTCTTAGTCGGCACCATCATAACGGTCAAAATGAAATTTTCTGTAAAGAACTTTGCAGGGTTAAGGCGAAAACTCACTATTATCACCCCACACGAGCTCACATTTCTGGAGGTCAACAAAAAACAATATGCACTTTCCGTTTTATTGGGCTTTTCTATTAGCACAATCTATTATAAACGGGTAGTAAACTCGATCTTACTGCATTTGCAATAATACCAATAGCTGGAATTCCGTGGATTTTTACGTTATTATGGTGAAATGTGTTCTCCCTTCACTGAAATCTTCAGGCATATAAAAAAAAAAAACCCATAAATAATTGTAAGAATCTTCTCTCTTTTTCGTATTTTTTTGCTTGTTACTCCGATCTCACTTGTGCAATTTGTGTGTGCCATGATCATCGTTATTGATTGCTTATTATTTTTTTTTTCTTGTTTTAAATTTTACAATCCTTAAAAAAAAAAAAAAAAAAAAACAAATTTACGTAAATCCATAGTTGCGTAAGTCGGGGACTTACTGTATCGAAAAATGTTCAGCAACCTATGTAAAAAATATGGCTATAGATAAAAAACTTACCACGTACTACTCTTGTGTCCAATAAGATGCTTCCCTTTATTTTTTTCGATGTCAATTTTAAATCGAATAGCTTCCCTTTATTTTTTACAATGTTGCATATGAGCAATTGTTCAATCTCTAATGAACAATTTACAATGTTCATCAGAGATTTAACGGATGCACCGTTATCAAACTTTTGAATAATTTCAAGTCTTTGTTTAACTGAAAGCGCAACTCTTTTGTGTTTACCCATCATTTTCGTGATTTCTAAACAAAAAAAAAAAAAAAAAAAAAAAAAAAAATATATATATATATTTACAGTAAAAAAAATTTCGACATCCCTGACATAAATAATGAAACCAAATTTGTCTTTTTGCAGTGCGATGAAACACAACAATCGACGCAATGCACTAAAACAAACTAAACATTTCTTCTCTCTCTCTCTCTCTCTCTCTCTCTCTCTCTTTTTTTTGAGTAGCAGGTGTGAAGACAGCAGGCGTTGCAAGATAATAGGTACACTAATCTCCCAATGACAACTTATAATGCCGCTTGTTGCTTATTTACGACTTGCAAAATATCTGTTTATACCTATTCTAGTTATTACTTGAATTTTATGATTTCTGGATGATTTTTTTTTTTTTTTTTTTTTTTTAAATTTGAAGTCTTGAAGTGTCCCGGTTAATCCAATCCTGGTAAATCAAGAGTCTGCAGTACATGATATCAAAATTATTTTTTGCATCCAGTTCCTTTGTGACCATATCATTGTATCCAATCAAATTGGTCAGACAAGACTTCCCCTTAACAAACTCATTCTGTGTCTGAGCTATTACTGCTATCTTGTCTAAGTGATCCTGTATCACTTCTTTAACCAGTGACTCAATTATTTTCCCTGGAACAGAAGTGAAACTAAAAGGTAAAAAATAACACAAAAATGTGTCATTTTTTTCTCATGACTATATTGAAAAAGTGTAATACATGGTGTTTGTTTCAGCCTTCTATCACAACTACTTCTGGGTGAATACAAATATTTTTTGAACCCCTTCCCCATGTAAGCTTAATAGCTGTGTGCAGTGAATAGAAAGGAATGCAAATATAGATGTTGCATTTCAAGGTGACAGCTAGGGTTTCTCTTTGCATGCAGCTTTCTTCATCCCAGGAATTCCCAGGGAAAAGAAACTAATTTCCGGGAAATCCAGGAAATTGGGGTATATTAAGAGAGATATTTTTTTTTTTTTTTTTTAATTGTTTGGTGTTAAGATACCCTTTTAGAATTGGGGAAATTAATTATTTCTTATGCCTAGATGACCATTTATATATTGTAATACTTGAATTGTATTTGCCATTGGTGGTGGTGGCTATTTGTTATTTATTAAACATAATTTTTATCATGCAGTTCATCAGCAAAGGACAAAAAAGAAGGCTAAAATACTATATTCTTTTAATTATAATTAAGTGCATTCACAAATTAAAAAAGATTATTTTTATTTTAAATAATGTTTAAAAATATTTATCTTAAAATTTAATAGAGTCAATCAAAATTTTTAAAATAGTTTCTTAAAAACATAAACAATTGATACTGCTATCACTAAGAATTTTCAGCTTGGTTATAAATAAACCGGTTGTAGATGAGGCTCTTTCTGATTCAACAGTTGGCAGAATGGCTTTCAGTGCATTAAATAAATTCATGATGGGTGAAATTCTGTTCCCTGTTGTCTCGAATAAGAACAGTTCTTGCTTCAAATGCTTGTTTAAACTCTGAGCTTGACATAAAAATTTTTAAGCACAGTTTTTTGTCTTGCTGCTTCTAATTTGTCTAATAATGTCATGGATTGTGTACTTTCCTGACTTTCCTCTTCTTGTGATTCACCTTCTTGAAAAGCTGTGATAATGCCATCTTTACAGATTCAAATAATGATTTCTTATTCAGTAAAGTGCGCAAGCCAGGATTAGTTCAGTAAAGTGGACAAGCCAGAATGAAACCTTTTTTAGAGATAAGGCAGTAAATATCTCACAATATGGATGATAAGGAAAAACTGAATCTGTGGACAGCATTGCCAGAATATCAAATCTTAAATATTTCACCATGAGTAAAAATTCTTTATTCAAAAATATTTACATAGATCTGAGTTTACATAGGTCAGTTTTGTAGAAGTCCTCTGACTATCCTTCAAACCATGACTCAGCAGCAGAAATTACCTCCTCATCAGCGGCGAAGTGTTTTCTGCAAGTAAAGGACTTCAGGACAGGAAAGAGGAAGAAATTTGAGGGCACAAGGTTCGGGGAATAAATAGGAAGCGGCAATATTTCAAACCCACATTTGTGGGCACACCTCATTGCAGCATGCAACGAATGTGCAAGGGCATTATTATGGGGCAGGCACACACCTTTTGACAGTTTTCCTCATTTTTTATCCTTTTATAGCAGCATGTAACTTTATGAGGAGGTTAGAATAATACTTTGCTGTCACATTATAGCCCTTTTGAAGGCAATCTGTTAGTATTACATCATGCTGATCACAAAAAACTGACACCATCACCTATATAACATTTGGTTGCACTTTGCTATTTTGGGGACGATAATTCTGCATGCTTCTACTGTTTTGACATTTGTTTAGTTTCAGGATCATAGTGAGGATCCAAGTTTAATCTGTGGAAACCAACCATGAAAAAAACTCCTCTTGCTTTTCCCGGCACATTGACAACAATTCATGTGCACATTATGCCCTTTCCTTCTGGAAAGGGGTCAGAAGTCTGTGAACCCATCTAGCAGACATTTTACTCATATGCAACTATTGATGGATGATGTCCTCCCACAGACTCTACACTAATTTGGAGCATGTAGCTAGTTCTTTGATGCTAATATGGCAATTTTCCAGGATTAATGCCTCAACTTTTGTAATACTCTCTTCTGTTACAGCAGTTGCTGGGGGTTATGGGATTTCTTCATCATGCACTGAGGTTCTGCCACATTTGAATTGTTTATGCCAATGTAACAAATTATATATAAGGCAAATGTGTTACCTTTTTCAGATTCTACAATACATGGAAAAATCTTGTGTACACATCTGAAATTTTATGTGATATTTCTTTGGCATCTTACCGAAAGACATTGTTAATTAGCTTTGTACCATAAAGTCTGATGAAAATATCAAACAATAGAGTGAACAATGCTATTACGGTACATTAATATTATGCAACATTGCTACTGCAGCACACCTGATAGCCAATTTATCAATGAAAATATTGCAGAAATTTATAAAAGAAAATAAAAATTTTAACATTGAATTTTAATATAGGTATATTTATATTTTTTATTTATTTTGATCTTTTTTCTTTTTGGATAAGAAAGATGGAGAAAAACTGAGTTTACATAGAATCTCTCTCCACCACCACCAACTATACAACAACGGCGAGATGGAGAAGAGTTAAAAAAGTGAAAAAGATCAATTCTTTGTCTCAAATCTGGACAGTTTGCAGCTGCATGAATGGCTAATAATGTAAAGAAAAGTAAAAGAATTCTTAGTTCATGCTAACAGTAGAAGGAAAGGGATGAACTACATTTGATTACATTTATCAACAGTATATAAAAGGCTATTGTTGTTGATGGGGTTTTAAGTGCAATCGCTACTTAGGCTAGGTTGGTTGTTATTAGGAGCATTAGCAACTAAGGCCATATTGCTCCGGGATATGCGGTGGTCATTCCCTGACCTTTCCGCATCCTCCGTATTTGGTGGTGACGGGCTCGAACCCCGGTCTAATCAAGAAGCGTGTGCTACGCACTGCTGCTGCTCCTTCCCACCTGGCTACGGAGGCACCGCTACTTAGGACATATTGCACTTAGAAAAATGGTTCATACTGCCGGTGTTGGTTCATGTAGAAGCAGTTAGAAATGCCTATACAGTCCTATTCATTTTAGGAAGGAGAAGAATTCTGCGAGATTTGATTTTTTGCCTATGATATGGCTAAGTGACAAAGGTTCCGTTAAGCTTGCTAGAGAACTGAATGACACTAGTCGAGCATTATTATACAGGGTACATTCCAGAAGTATGTTGTTGTTGTTGTTATTTGGTTTTTAGGAGCATTAGCAAATAAGGACCTATTGCTCCGGGGATATGCGGTGGTCATTCCCTGACCTTTCTGCATCCTCCTTATTTGGTGGTCAGGGGCTCGAACCCCGGTCTAATCAAGAAGCGTGTGCTACGCACTGCTGCTCCTGCCCACCTGGCCAGAAGTATGTGTTTGATTGTGAGTGGTGTATGACAATGGTTACACCAAGGAGGGTCATTCCCTGACAGGAGGAACAGATGAGTTAAATGAGTATGGCCGATTCTGGCTCTGGCTAGAATTACTTCTTCTTGTCTGTTTGCAATGAGGCTGGAAGCCCATAATTTTGGTACAGGTTTAATTTGAAAAAAGGTTTATTATGAATTTGCACTTGCCATTGAAGAATCCATCGACCTTTACATATACTTCAGATCTTCATTTTATAATCTGTGAACAGTACTAGGGAATTCGTTGGGGCTGCTCTTGATGGATGTTTGGCAGCATCATCCACAATTTCATTTCCTGGTATTCCAGTATGGCCAGGTATCCAGCAGAAAATAACCTTTTGTTGATGCTCTCTCAGACGTATTAACTCTGTTCTAATGAGCTTTAAGAGAGGGTGAGTTGTTTTGCAAGGCTGTGTATATTAAGCTCTTTTGAATTGACATATGGAAAATATTTTCTATAGCAAGCTTTATGGCATATAATTCAGTTGTGTAACTACTGCACTTTGTTGGGAGAGATAGAGAAATGATAGTATCAGGGAGTACTACTGCTGTGCCCAATCCACTCTCAGACTTCGATCCATCTGTATAAATTTTAGCAAAGTCAGGATAACATTGAGTATGCGCTATGTGTAGCTATTGGATGTTAATATCTGATAGAGAGTGTTTACCCCACTGGTGGAAATAACTGTCACAAGATGGCATGGTAACAGACCATGGAGGGTCGGAATCTATAGGATCTTGTAAGATTTTATTGAAGTGTATATCCCAATTTTCTGCTAGTTGTTTTAGCCTAATACCAGCAGGCCAAACTGTCTGTGGTTTGTTTCTATAGAAGGTCATAAACTGTGGATTATAAAGTATTGACCAATTAGGATGGGTCATCTGGCTTTGGATCTTGGTTGCATAGTTCAACAGCAGCATCTTTCTCCTGATATTTAGGGGAGGTTCATGAGCTTCAACATACAAACTTTGCACTGAAGATGTTCTGAACGCACCAAGTGCTGTTCTAGGGCGTCCTGAATCATTTTTATCCTCCATATCTCCATCTGGAGATATGGAGGATATATGTAATTCAAGAAAATCTTCTTGGTTGGGCATATCATCAGTATTCATGCTTGTTGGTTGTTTCACCTCTACAGGATCTAATTTATGCAATTTTTCTCCACTTTACTGTGGGTTGGGTTTTGAGTTGGAATTGTGAGTGGCGTATTATTACTTTGGTCCACTAACTGTGATTCAGATGTAGGCTAAGTCGATAGTACTGATCGAGCCCAGTCGGTGATTGATTTGTCGGGAGAGACTGACACTTCTGTCTGACATGCTACTGATTTCTGACTATGGGTAGCCAAAGCGTAAGTGGTTTTTGGAATGGTTGATTTTTCTTGTCTTCTAGCTTCTTGAAAAGATACTTTATTTTCAGTCTTGTATTTCTGTATTTTTTTCCCTAACTTCCAAAGATCACAATGTTTGGAGTAAGCTGGATGATTGCCCTTGCAATTAGGACACTGTGGAGTTTGTGCCTTGCATTCAGATTAAGTATGAGTTTTGCAACCACGGTTTGGACATGTTGCATCGCCACCGCATGCTGTCTGGGAGTGGCCAAATTTCTGACATTTGTAGTATCTCAGAGGGTTCGGGATAAAGGGCCGAACACGACGGTTTAAATAGCCTGCTTTGACTGAGGATGGTAGATTCGGTGAACTAAAGGTTAAAATTATGCTACATGTTGGGACTAAGGTGCCGTCTTTTCGTATCATGATTCTCTTGGCCCGAGTTACATTTTGATCCTTTAGTTCCTGGATTATTTCTTCCTTGGAAACGTTCAATGGGTCCCATTCACTGATCACTCCCTTGGAAGAATTCAGGGTGTTACGTGGAGTGACTTGAATTGGAATTCCACTTAAAGATGTAAGTTTTAACAGGAGGTCAGTGTCTTGTGTGAGAAGTCTCTATTAGCAATTCACCAAATTGAAGAAGTTTCACCATTTTTGGAGATGCTGCTGTATTTTCAAGGCATCGTTGTATGATGAAAGGGGAGAGCTTGCTGACAGGTTGTGAAGACAGAGAATGGATGATGAGGAAAGCTGGAGGTTCCTCTTGTTTGCATCCTTTTTTAGTGTTTTTGACAAGGAGAAGTCATGATCAGTTTCGTGGTTGTCATGTCGAGAGCTCTTTGGCTCTAATCGTGGGAAGTCATTAGTGTCCATGTTTACTCCTTTTAGCCCTGGGAGAAGGACTTTCTTCTCCCAGATTACTGGCCCCACCACGTAGAGGCAGGAGCGGTGCCACCAGTGACCAAGCGTTAATTAAGGTTAGTAGAGTAAGTTAGTATTTAATATTATTATTATTATTATTATTATTATTAGCCATATGGTGCAAGGAAGCCTGAGGCTTATGCTGCACCAGCCAAAAAAAAAAAAAATTTCTGAGTTACCCTGAGAGAGAGAGAGACAGACAGACAGAAGGAAATCACCAAAAAAGAGAAGAATGATGATATCCAGCTCAGGACCCTGGGTGTGCCAAGCCCATACTCACCAGATGTGAGTCCCTCGGGTTATAAATACTAAAAAAGAAAGACAGAATTCCTTTCTGGGTTCTTACATAAGACTTTTTAAGCAAGGAACCACTTTAAGTGAACAAAACAGAAGAAAATCACACAACAAAAATAGAACTATCACTTTCAAAAATAGAACTATCACTTTCAAAGCTCACTTATTGAGTTGCAGGGAAAATCGCTTGGTACTCGGGGCCATATAAAAGGCATAACTGTTGCTCATCCTGTTCAGGTTGCTGACAAACTGAATACACATTTTGCATGTACATTCAGGAGTGAAGAAGTTTTTAGGAATGGGAATAACAGAAACATACCAAATTCTATTTAAATGATGATGTGTTAACCAAGAAGAATGTGGAAGAGAATTTGCTAAGCTAAAAAAGTAAATAAGGCATCTAAAGCTTCGATGTTTTTTATATGAAAACTCCATACACAAAAGGTATTAGAACATATAGTGTGTGTGTGTGTGCACGTGCGTGCGTGCATGTCATGGTATCACTAGTTGCTCCTAGGCATTTGCCCATCTCCACCTTGTTCATCTGTGGTGGTGGTGGTGGTGCAGAGCAGGCCAGAAAAACTTGTGCATCAGCCTAATGTGTGTGTGTGTGTGTGTGTGTTGCCGTATCGCTTGTGCCAGGCCACCCCAACACCAGGGAGCAGCCAACACCTGGGCAGCTGCTGCTGCCCAGTGCCTGTCCCTAGGCACGAGGAGCCTGGCCTGGGTACACTATCAACTGTAGTGCTGAAACACCCAAAATCCCACTTTTCCAAGTGGGATTTTGGGTGTTTTCCAAGTGTTATTTGGGTGTTTTCCAAGTGTAATTTGTTTTGTAATTTTGGGTGTTTTCCAAGTGTAATTTGTTATTCCAAGTGTTTTTTTTTATCTCCATGTTAATTAGTTATTCTGTACCTGATAATGGGTCGCTGTTCTTGATGCCTGATTGCTTCCTTATATCGAATCTTGCTCCTAAAGTAAGTTATTTTTAATCTTAAATTCCATTGCTACAGCTGCTGACCAGTATCCTGTTGCCATGCTGCTCTGCAAGTGCTTTCTTTCGCCACTCTCAACCTTGATGAAAGAGTGCTTGGGGCAGTGACCTACTTTCTCCTTGGAGTGTGAAATAGCGACAATGCTTGCTACAGAAAAACCCAAAAAGGTTTAATACAATAGGTTAGAAATTTACTTGCTGCTGCTGCTGCAGTGAATTCCCCCTCCTCCTTTCTGATTGGCTGCTGAAACCCAACATATTTTCTAACATTTGCCAGTTCAGTTTCGGTATAGTTATCAGTAACTTTAATATTGAACTTGTAAAGAACAATAGGGCTATATAAATATCTTGTCATAGAACAACTGTGAGCAGTTTCATTAAAGGCATTACACTTGTTCGAAGAACTATTAGGTTTTTCTTGCTTTAAAGGTTACTGAATAAATAAATTAACTAATAACTTAATAAATTAATAAACAAATATTAACATATTACTTACATTCTACCAAGAAATACTACTTGCTACTTCTGTTAATTTACTTCACCGACTCTGTGAACTATTTCTATCAACAAAACTGTTGGGGAATCCTCTCCAACTCAAGAACAGCTAATTTTGCCGTTAGCAACTGACCCTCATAATAATGATACTTCTAGTGGTGTTTCTTCTGACAACACTACTGCTTCTCCTAATGTGCAACCTTGAAGTCTTATGAAGAAGTTAGGATCTTCAGAAATTGAGTCATTAAATTCTCAATGTGACACCTATACCTCGCTCACACATTCTCCATCTGTCTGTGAGACTGCTTTTGATTCCACTGGTGATATTTCAATGCCTGATAACTGTGCTTCTGCTACACAGCCTCAACTTGATGTTTCTATAAGCGCTGATTCCACTTATGACACTCCTATGTGGCAATTTACTACATCCTCATGGAGTGTTGACCAAACCATTTATTCTGAAAGCAGAGTTCCAAAAAGGTCCCGCCTATTTGTTCATTTTCCACCAAAGCAAACTGCAGAACTATCATGTAAGGATCTTGAGGATTATTTGTTTAAAGAATCCAACAAAGTGACTAAACAAGTGTCCAAAAATGTTCTTTGGTACTGGGCTGGCCTTGAACATGCTTTAAATCAACTTCTCTTAGAGAATGCAAAGCTCCTGACTAAACTGGAAGAAAATGAAAAACATGTCTATCTTCCTACACCTCCTGATTCCTTCACCTTGACTTATACTCAAGTAATACATGGTTCGCCTAGTTCCCCAGCACCTGAACTAGAGATCATCTCTTCCTCAGTGACCACTGTTCCAACTAAGCTCACTTCGGCTCCTGCCCAACAGAATATTATTATTCTAAAAGCAGAAGAAAACTCTAATCTGGGTACAAGCCAAGTTGTCAAATCAGAAGTGACCAAGGCATTGAAGGAAAATGCAAAGGACATTAAAATAAAAACTACGAGGCTTACTCATAAAAAGGGCGTTGTTACAGAAACTGACTCTGAGGCTGATACAGCAAAGATTGCACCCTTACCAGCCTTGTCTAAAGTGGGGATCTCTTCATCACCCCCTAAAAAATCTGACTCGGCCATACATATTTTTGAAGTGGAGAAGGGCTTATCCAAAGAAGAGTTTCTTGAAGATCTTTACTTCAAAAATCTGCAAAATCTTGATATTACACTTGACGATCTTACCAAGGAATTGTCTTTTCGATTTAACACTAAGTCTACATCCAAAAGTGATGTACATTGGGTCATTAGCATTTCTCCTCAGGTGCCTCCATAGCCAGGTGGGCAGGAGCAGCAGTGTGTAGCACATGCTTCTTGATTAGACCAGGGTGTGACCACCAAAGCCTGTGACCACCAAATACGGAGGATGTGGAAAGATCAGGGAATGACCACCGCATATCTCCGGAGCAATATGGCCTTAGCTGCAAATGCTCCTAAAAACCAAATAATTTCTCCTCGGCTATATAAATTAATTTTCAAGTTACAGCGTCTCTACATTGGGTTTACTGCCCACAAATTTAGATCTTTTGTGGTAGTGACGAAATGTTACACTTGCCTAGGCTTCGGCCATATGACTACCACATGTCGACAGGAGTCCCCCACTTGTGGTCACTACTCCAAGCATGGCCATGTGTTTAGAAAATGCTCAAGTAAATCTGAACCTCCAGTATGTGCAAATTGCAAATCTAGAAAGAAGGACTCCAGGCATTCTGTTCGAGATTCACAATGCCCAGAGTTTATAAGAGCTAAAGATAAGATTAAGAACCAACTATGAGTAATGCATCTTATAACCATTCTGCTACACAGACTCTCTTCTGACTTGCATATCCTTCAACTTAATGCACACAAGTCTCGTCTAGTTGCAGATGAAGTTTGGCAATATCTGGATGTTCACCAATTTGATATAAGGCGCCTCCGTAGCCAGGTGGGAAGGAGCAGCAGTGCGTAGCACACGCTTCTTGATTAGACCGGGGTTCGAGCACGTCACCACCAAATACGGAAGATGCGGAAAAGTCAAGGAATGACCACCGCATATTCTCAGAGCAATATGGCCTTAGTTGCTAATGCTCCTAAAAACCAAATAACAACAACCAATTTGATATGCTGGCCATTCAAGAACCATATTATCATCAAGGCAAAGTTTCTGACTAACCTCTGTCCATGTATGTCATTCAGCCCGATCATGTTGAGCCAGACTTTGCATTTGTTATCACAAATGCTAATCTGAATGTTGTCAAAATCAACATGCTGTTTGCATTCATGTTTCAACCTCTAGCACTTCTTATTTCCTAGTTTCTTTATACTGTCCACCTACTTCTGATATCACTGTTTATCCTCAATACCTTGATAATGTTATTGCTACTGTTGATTCCACGCACCTTTTCATCATGTCAGATGCCAATGCAAAGTCTCTACTCTGGTTCTCATCTTCCTCTGATGCTAAAGGCAGACTTATCGAAGAATTCTTACTCTCTCATCACCTTGTTACTCTCAACCAGCCTGATATGCCTTGTACCTTCAGCTCTACATCTGGAGAGAGTAATATTGACATACTGTGACTGCATATGCCAATGCTAATAATGTTATTGCTACTGTTGGTTCCACACACCTTTTCATTATGTCAGATGCCAATGCAAAGTCTCTACTCTGGTTCTCATCTTCCTCTGACGCTAAAGGCAGACTTATCGAAGAATTCTTACTCTCTCATCACCTTGTTATTCTCAATCAACCTGACATGCCTTGTACCTTCAGTTCTACATCTGGAGAGAGTAATATTGACATAACTGTGACTGCATATGCCAACGCTACCACTGTTTCTGCCTGGTCTGTTAACTGTGGCATTTGTTCTAATGATCACTGAGATATTACTTTTGTGATTAAGTCTTCCTCTCCAGACACTTCTTTTCCTTTGCAGGACCTTCGCCGCTTTTCCCTTAAACATATATTGTGGCCTTGTTTTGATGATTCTCTTCAGTTCTCATTCGTGGACTCTATGAAGAATACTATTGCTAATTATTCTGCATTTGACTATGCAATGTATATCCAGGATGCTTTGTTTAAGCCTGCTCTCGTGCTGCTAAGAGGAAAGTGCTGCCTAAACATCCAACAGCATGATGGAGTCACGACTTGTCCATCTTATTCCGTCGTGTGTTTCTTGCTCACTGGTCCTTCCAACGACATTGTACGAGCTGGCCAACCACAGACGTTGAGCAGATTAAAAATGAATATCGCAACCTCAAAAGGCAATATGCCAAAGCCATAAAGGACAGTAAAAGATCCATTTGGAGAAAATTTGTTTTAACTTCAGGTAATTCTGACCCTTGGGGTCTGGTTCATCGTCTCTCTAGAAACAAGGTTCACCCTTCAGAAATTTACCAGTCTGTTGACTCTCACAATGCTGAAACTCTGACTTGGACTAGCGCTGTCAATGCCATACTTGATGCACTTCTTCCCTAGATAACCCCCTGCTGTGATCTTCCTATTCACTAACAAATTAGATTGCTCAACAGTGCCTATCTTACTTCTGAATCCATTCCTTGCTTCAGCCATGCAGTGGTTGATTTGGCAATCACCAAAATCAATAATAACATCTGTCCTGGACTTGATAACCTCGAGGGCATTTTTATTAAACAGCTACACAAACTCTATCCATCTGTCTTTGTCACACTTTATAATAAATGTTTGAGAGGCAACTCTTCCTGTCCTTTGGAAGACGACATTAAAATTAATTCCCAAACCTGGTACTCCTATTTCTGCTAAAGCCTATCGTCCTACTGCATTATTGTCCAACTTGGGTAAAACTCTTGAGCGCCTTATTGCTGCCCGTCTAGATTGTCTATTTACTGAATGCTCATTAAAATCCTCTGACCAGTTTGGTTTTCGTCCCGGCTATAGAACTGAGGAGGCCTTGGTTGAACATCTCTTCAGAGTAAACAACTGCACTTTTAAATATGCTATGGCTATTTTCGTAGATTTCTCTGAAGTCTTTAACTCCCTTTGGTGGGGCAGCTTCTTTGCTCACCTTACGGCTGCTCAATGCTTCTCACAACTCTACAACTTAACTTGCAACTACTTTCTCCCCCATTCTGTACAAGTCATTTCTGGAACTCAGCAACTTAGTCGTTCTGTCTCTCGAGGATGCCCACAAGGTTCAGTGCTTGGTCCACTTGTCTGGAATTTGATTCTAGATGAGTGGCTTCTTCGTTCAACTCCCAATGCTTTTAGAATAGCATATGCCGATGATCTAATCCTTCTTGTCCTTGGTAATTCTAGTGCTTCTTTAGAGAGTACTGCCAGTAGCATTATGAATGATCTGTGCTCTTGGTCCGTTATTAATAAACTTACCATTTCTCCTAACAAGACTAAGCTTCTTTATCTTAAGGGCAACCTTAACATTTTCAGGCCTCCGACTATTAAACTTTTTGGTCGTTCTCTCTCCATGGTTGACTCACATAAATTTTTGGGTATTATTCTAGATCGTAAGTTAAACTTCCAGAAAAATATCTTACACCTTTATGATAAAATAGCCAAGTATACATCTATGCTTGTCTGTCTTTCGCATCAATCCTGGGGTATTAACCATCGTACCTTTCATCTTTTGTACAAAGTGATGTTTCTTCTGATTTGTACCTATGGCACTGGCGCCTGGTTTTGGTATACTGAGAAGATTGCCATCCAGAAAAACTCTCCTCTATCCAAAGACGCATGGTCTTAATGATAAGTCATAACTGTCACACTGTCTCGACAACTGTGCTCCATGTTTTAAATGGTTGCCTACCTCTGGAACTCCAAATCGCTTATCAAGGTTTTTGCTATTACCTTAGACATGCCATTCCAGTTGACTTTTTGGACTTCACTGTTAAAATCCACTGCGCTTAAAACCGAAAAAAACACGTTGCTGGAACCATCTGGTTCAACTTTGGCAAGATTGGTGGTCTTCTTCTTCCAAAGGTATAGTCACAAGACAGTTTATTCCATCTGTGTCCTTTGCCTTACAAAAGTCTATTCTAAAATGGTTTAGTCCAAGTCTCGACACTCTTTTTCTTTTAACTGGCCATGGTTCCCTTAGGGCTAAACTTGCTATGTTTAATCTGTCTGATTCTCCCCTCTGAAACTGTGGCAGCCCAGAAGATTGGCAGCATGTTCTTTTCACCTGCCCATATTTACTTGGATCTTCATCAGCCTCAGTCTGTCGTGTGTCAACCATTCTCCACAGGCAATGAATCATCTCTTTTGGACTCCAAAGAAAAATTTCATCTTCTGCAAGATTTTGCACATAAATCCTTTGCCAGACGTGGACAACTCATCAGTAGTAAACCAATTTCAGAACCTACTCCTATTTCAGCTCTACCTCCAGTCCAGACCAGGATCTCTATCGTCTCAATCTAGTGATACCACCACCATCTTCGACTTGGACAGTTGGTTATCAAACTTGTACGATGCCGAATGATATCACTGTGTCTTCTTAACTTCTATCTCCTGCTGGCCTCAGGCTGGTCCTGGGGCGGGATCATCTGCTGGTACCACCTTACACTGGTGCGAGATTTTCCTCTCCCCATTTTATTAACTTATTTTTATCTTTATTTTTTCTGAATTTTATTTTTATTTTATTTTATTTACTTATTTTTATCTTTAATTTTTCTGATTATTTTTTATTTATTATTTTTTTTTTCAAAAATTTATTTTTACTTGCAATTTTTTATTCCTTTAACTTTTAATTACTTTTATTTTTATAATTTATATTACTTTACTGTTTAAATTTCATTTAATTTGTTCATATTTTGAATGATTTGGACATTTAGTACGTGACACTTGAGGTTTTCTGCAGTTTGCCCTCAGTTGTGCTCCCCCTCCTCGCAGCACAGATGGTATCAGGATGCACCACCCTGGTGCTTGTTGCTTCCCAATAGCAAAGCGGCCAGAAACAACTAAATAACATAACAAACACATAAACGGCATAAACATAGCATTACACACATTTCTGGCCTTTCTGCAGAGTTTCTGTAACATCACAGTGTACCAAGGCAGAGTTGAACTAGCATTTGGGAGTTGAACTAGCATTCCACACACCTTTTCATCATGTCAGATGCCGATGCAAAGTCTCTACTCTGGTTCTCATCTTCCTCTGATGCTAAAGGCAGACTTATCGAAGAATTCTTACTCTCTCTCATCACCTTGTTACTCTCAACCAGCCTGATATGCCTTGTACCTTCAGCTCTACATCTGGAGAGAGTAATATTGACATACTGTGACTGCATATGCCAATGCTAATAATGTTATTGCTACTGTTGGTTCCACACACCTTTTCATTATGTCAGATGCCAATGCAAAGTCTCTACTCTGGTTCTCATCTTCCTCTGACGCTAAAGGCAGACTTATCGAAGAATTCTTACTCTCTCTAGCTATCTCACAACTAACATTTGACCCTTGTCAAAACTATACAAACCCCACACTCAAAATTTTTAACTCCACCCTGCATAACATATCTCTTTCAGCATGATCAAATTTCTAGCACCCCTCCCCCCTTTTTTTAAAGGTCCTAGCCACTGAAATCTCAGGAAATTAGGTGGCAGGACCTGCCAGAGTAAATATCTAAACACCGGTGTACCTGGTCTGCCTCCACGAGATATAGTGTGGGCAACATGGTATCATTAGAGCCACGTCGATCAATTTGGCCCTGGAAAGATTGTGCAAGGCTCAAGGCGTAGAATTTTTTTCAGCCTGGACTGTACTTGTTAACAGGAGAGATTGCTTCTACAGGGATGGGATACACTTAAATAGAAAGGGTGCAAGAATATTTGCTGATGCTATCGAGGCAGTGTTAGGTGGGTCGGAAAACTGCTAGCTTGGGGGGAGACAAAGACCAATAGATTGACAGTAGCCACTGGCAGAGGTGAAAGAGATTCTTGCACTGCTTCTATTACAATGAGCAGAAGCCTGAAAAACAAGATGCATGATATTTCAGAGACTGCTGGGAGCCATTGCGGTACAAGTAAACACATGGGTTGTGTTAGGGTAGCTAAGAATAGAAACAGGTGCAGGTATACTTGCGTGTACACCAATGCTAGGAGTTTAGTAAATAAATTTGATGAATTTGAGGTATTGCTCAAAACATCAAAGGCAGATATTGTTGGGATATCAGAGACGTGGTGTCACACAGATATAAGGGATGCAGAACTACAATTTGGGGAGTACAACTTCTACAGAAAGGATAGACAGGATAGGAAGGGGGGAGGGGTTATGCTATTAGTTAAGAAACACATAAAAACCAAGGAAGTGAAGCCAGTCGACATCGCTGGACAGTGCAGTGTTGAGTCGGTTTGGTGTGACATAAGCACTGGGAGATCAAAATTGAGAGTAGGAGTGTGCTATAGGCCTAATGACTCTGATGAGTATAATAAGAAACTGTACAGGGAAATAGAGTGGGCCAGTAAATCAGAGAGTCTTATAATGGGAGATTTTAATTTCCCAGATATTGACTGGAATTTGGGGGCTGGTCACTCACACACCAGCAGGGCTTTTGTGGATTTATTGGATGATTGTTTTCTACATCAGCATGTTCGGGAGGCAACTAGAGGGAGTAATACTCTTGATTTGATTATCAGCAGTGATTCTTCATGCATTAAGAATCTGCAGATAAATGAACCACTAGGTGGCAGTGATCACAGTGTGCTGAAGTGGGATTTACTCAAAGAGGTAACTACCATTAGGGGTAAAGAGAAGGGTTATTGCTTTCGTAAAGGCGACTACGATGGACTGAGACAGTATTTAAATTCTATACAGGGGGACCAACTGATGATGTTACCAACAGCAAATTTAAAATGGGAAGCATTCAAAGAATTAATTTTGGAAGCTACTAGGCTTTACATACCAACTAAGAAATATTGTTCAAGGTTTAGGCCAAAATGGATGGCAGATGAACTAATGAGGCATATGGCAGAGAAGAAAAATGCATGGGATACAAATTAACACATGACACAGAAGCCTATGATAGATACAAGTTGATATGCAACCAAGTTACAAAGGAGGTTAGGCAGGCAAAGGCAGATTATGAGAAATCTTTGGCAAGGGATGCAAAGAAAAACAGCAAAGAGTTCTTTACTTATGTAAACTCTAGAAGGAAGGGGATGAATCAGATTGGTCCACTTGATATTGATGGGTCAACTGTTGATGACCCTGCTCAGGTAGCTAACAAACTAAATGAATGTTTTGCATCGACATTCACACATGAGGAGTTATTCAGCAAGGGGGAATGCCAGAGGTGTATTCAACTCTAGCAGTAAGCTACAGAATCTTGAAATCACTGGGAGTAAAGTGGAGGAGAAACTGTTGAAGATAAACACAAGAAAGGCACCCGGGGTGGATGGGATCTATCCAGTTATATTAAAGGAGGCAGCAAAGGAAGTAAGCAAACCCTTAGCCATAATTATGAGAGCTTCCTTGGACTCAGGGGAGGTACCCATAGACTGGAAATGTGCAAATGTGACCCCAATTCACAAAGGAGGATCAAAGGCTGACACAAGTAATTATAGACCTGAGAGCTTAACTTCTGTTCCAGGAAAATTAATGGAGGCACTGGTTAAAGAAGCACTGCAGGATCATTTAGACAAGACTTCAGTTATAGCTCAGACACAGCATGGTTTTGTTAAGGAGAAGTCTTGCCTGACCAATTTGATTGGATATTATGATGCAGTCACAAAAGAACTGGATGCAGGGAATAGCTTTGATATTATATACTTGGATCTTAGAAAGGCTTTTGATACTGTTGCACATGGAAGACTGCTACACAAATTGGAGCAGTGTGACATTGGAGGCAAATTGCTGCTATGGATAAAGGGGTGGTTGAGGGGGAGAAGACAGAGAGTGGTAATCAATGGACACTGCTCATCGTGGACTAATGTTATTAGTGGAGTCCCTCCGGGCTCAGTGTTGGGTCCATTATTGTTTTCTGTATTTATAAATGATATTGATGATGGTATATCAAGCTTAATGTCCAAGTTTGCAGACGATACAAAGGTTGGCAGGGTTGTCAAGGACACTACTGACACTATGCTGCTGCAACAGGATCTGGAAAGGTTGAGCAGATGGGCTGAGAGGTGGCAAATGAAGTTTAACATTGACAAATGTAAAGTACTACACATGGGAAACAGCAACCCCAGAGCAACGTATCAACTCTGTGGTTCTACACTGACAGTGGTAGAGAATGAAAGGGACTTGGGGGTGGTTGTGCAGGCAGAGATGAAGTTCTCTGAGCAGTGCAGACGGGCTGCAAGAGTAGCTCATGGAGTATTGTCAATGATATACAGGAATTTTTCCAGCAGGGATAAGGAGGTGATTATTCCCTTGTATAAGGCAATGGTCAGGCCACACCTAGAGTACTGTATTCAGGTCTGGAGGCCTCATTTCAAGAAGGATGTAGAGCTGCTGGAACGAGTACAGAGAAGGGCAACAAGATTAGTGAATGGAACAAAGGGGTGCTCTTACGAAGAAAGGCTTAAGTTTTGCAAATTACAGTGTCTGGAGACTAGGCACCAGCGAGGTGATCTGATAGAGGTGTATAAAACCTTGAATGGTTTGAGCATGCTCAATGCTGATGGGATTCTTCCTCTAGCTCAGAATAATCACCTGAGAGGGCATAAATTCAAATTGAGAAAAGACAGATGTAGGATAGATATGCGGAAATTTGCCTTTAGCTAGCGGGTAGTTGGTTGGTGGAACAGACTTCCATCCCTTGTTGTGGAAGTTGATAGCTTAAATAAATTTAAGGCTCAGCTGTTCAGGTATTTCGAACGAATGGAGGGATGAAGTGGAAGGGTTTTTTTTTTTTTTTTTGGCTGATGCTGGATAAGCTTGCTTTCTTGCATCATATGCCTCTACTAATGCTAATGCTAATTAGGGAGCCCACCGGCTAAAAAGCCAGATGAACAATGGTACAAAACATTACACAGCACAATATCCATACACTTTTAAACCTCTGGCCTCTACAGTGTTCTGTATCACACCACAATGTATACTACGGGGAGATGGGGGAAACCCCTGGTGCCATTAGACAGAAAAACACACTATACACACACTGGAGATAGTACAATACCTGTGGGCACCAGCAATCTCGCTCCCAGGTTGCCCAAACCTGGAAGCCAGAAAAAAAAAAAAATTAGTAAATTAACCTAGTAATTATTTTACTCAGAAGATGGAGAAGATGAGAGAAGGTACTTGTCTACATTAGACTTAAATTTCTGTAGATTGCAATTTTCAGAAAATATGTGTGAAGGGAGGTTATTCTCAAAAAATTGAATTTGAAGGAACAAATGACAAAAACAAAAAGTCGGCAAATGGATGTGACTGGTTGCGGCACATGTTTGGACTGGTTTGAAAGAGGAGAGGAGAATTATAGAAACCAGTTCAGAAGAACAGTGCCAATGGAAGTATCTATAGAAGAGGCATTCTGTAGAAACAGAACTTCTGTGAGACAGAGATTAGAGAGACTTTGTAAGAGATGAGTCACTAATTAACCTAACTGCTCTCTTGAATGGAGTTTAGAAGCTTGAGAGAGAGAGGTCATGGGAGCACAGCTTCAGATGTGGGAACAATATTCAATGGTAGGGCAGATTTCATATTTGTATAGAATGAATGGTCTAGAAGAAAGTAACACTGAGAGCCAATGAGCAAACCCAGTTTTCAGATGTGGAAGAAGCAATATTTGTGTTATGCTTATGCAGAGAGAGAGATTAAAAATCAGGGTAATCCCTAATATGGATATACATAAGCCAATAGATCTCCAATTGATTGACATTGTCGGAATCCATATTGGCAATCACTGAACAGATGGCAGATTTTGAGATAGTTTAGGAGTTGATGGTTAATGCATTTCTCCCTTACTTTATATAAGCAAATTTCCACGCAGAAGGAAAAACATAAAATAAGAAAACATAAAAAGGTGACACAGAACAGGAGTAAGCTCAAAAGCACGGATTTTGAGAAAAAGTGCAAAAATCCCATCCAGACCTGGAACTTTCTTGGCATCAAAATTGTCAAAAAGACTTCTGGCATCCTTTTGACAGAAGACCACAGGAGGCACTGAATGGATTATACTGGGAATGATAGGAGGTTGTTTACCAAGGTTGTCAATACAAAAGTTAGAAGAAAAGTAGGATGCTGGCAAATCAGCTTTATCTTTAGCTGAGGTGGCAATATAACCATCACGTTTTAATAGAGGAAGGAGTATAAATGAACAAAATATGCAACTAATAGTTCTGGCAAGAGACCAGAATACTTAATTACCATTTGAACAAGAGCAAGTTTTCTATTCTTAGCTTGTTCAAAATCTGGACTGGTTAATTGCTTTACAATAGTTGCAAGCATTGGTGTATGCAGAAAATGAGCCTGAAGATTTGGATGTGAGCCAATTGCAATATGCAACATTTTTTGCTTGAACAGCTTTAGCACATTTATTAGAAAACCAAAGTTTAGAAAAAGGATGAGATTTTAAGGTGGAGTAGGAAATAAAGGATTTCATCCCTACAAAAAAATTTCAGTGACACGATCTGAGCAAACATCGACATCACAAGATTTAAAACATTAATCCAACCAAGAAAAGGAAGAACAGAAATTTCACAGCTCATCCCATTTTGCATTCTTGTAATGTTTTTTTAGATGCAGAGGAAGCAATATTTGTAATGTGCTTGTGCCAAGAGAGATTAGAAGTCAGGGTAATCCCCAAAAGAGATATATCATTTTGCCTAGATATCGGAGTGTCACTAAAGATAAGCATAGGAGCAGAAGAATCCTTTTTGCGAGATATAAGACAAGACTGAGTTTTAGAAGGGTTAAAATCAACCAAGTTGTCTTTGCCCCACTGGAGAATTACCTGAAGATCGGCATTTAAGGAATTGGTAGCAGATTTTCGAGAAGTTGAAGCTGATTGGGCAGGCCAAGGTTTCTCAAAATGGAAAGTGGAATGCAATGTGCTATCATCTGCAAAACTATGGATAGGATTTTTAGTCAATGGAAGAAGGTCATTAATATACAAAAGGAAAAAAACTGAACCTTGGGGGACACCGGCATTAGTGGAGAAGTTAGAAGACAGAGAGCCATCTACCATCACCTGTAGTGAGAATTCAGAGAGAAAACTGAATACCCAATTACAAGAAACAGTTGGCAAACCATAAGTTGGAAGCTTGTTTAGAAGACCTTTATGCCAAACACGATCAAAAGGCTTTGAGATGTCAAGAGCAACTACTTGTGTTTCCCCCGAACCTTTCCATTGAATTAGTCCATAAATGGGTAACATAAGCCAGAATATCACCAGTGGATCGACACTGACGGAATCCATACTGACAATCGTTGATCAGACGGAAGGTTTCTAAGTAGTTTAAGAGTTGGCGGTTAATTGATTTCTCCATTATTTAGAAACAGTACAAGTAATTGCAATGGGATAATTGGATGGGAGGGATTTGTCAATTTTTAGGAACTGGCTGGATATGAGCAAATTTCCAAGCAGAAGGAAGAACACCTTTGGAATAAGAAAGTGAAAAAAGGTGGCAAAGAATAGGAGTAAGTTCAGGAGCACAAGTTTTGAGAACAAGTGGAGAAATACCATCAGGACCGGGAGCTTTCTTAGCATCGAGATTCATCAAAATCCTTCTGATATCCTTTTGACAGAAGACCACAGGAGGCATTGAATGGAGCGTGTTGGGAATGGTGGGAGGTGTTTTACCAAGATCATTAATACATGAGCTGGAAGAAAAATGGGATGCTAGCAGGTCAGCTTTATTCTTGGCTGAAGTGACAACAGAACCATCTGGTTTGGACAGAGGTAGGAGCAGAGATGGGCAAAAGTTGCGGCCAATAGCTTTGGCAAGAGACCAGAATGCTCGGCTACCATCAGGGCAAGAAGCAAGTTCTCTACTCTTAACCTGTTCAAACTCTAGTTTGGACTGATTAATAACTGCTTTACAATTGTTGCGAGCTTTGGTGTAGGCAGAAAATGAAACTGAAGAATTAGAAACAAGCCAATTACGATATGCAACATTCTTCTCTTGAACAGCATTACCACATTTATTGGAAAACCAAGGTTTAGATAAAGGATGAGATTTTAAAGTGGAGTGTGAGATAAAGGATTCCATTCCTGCAAGAATAATTTCACTGACACAATCTGAGCAAACGTTGACATCAGAAGTTTTGAAACAGTAATCCGACCATGGAAAAGAAGAAAAGGAGTCTCGCAGGTCATCCCATTTTGCATTCTTGTAATGCCAAACAACATGAGGTTGGGAATAGCCATGAGATAAAGGTTCCATTGGAGAAGAGACAATCACCAAGTTGTGATCTGAAGTGCCTAAAGGACCTCTCACTTCGACCATGTACTTAGAAGGGTTGTTTGTGAGAAAAGATCAATGGAAGAGATAGGGAAGGGTTGACTGGAACTTAGCTCTGAAGACTAAACATGGGTTCCACCACTTCAAGCCTCCAATAAGCAAAGTGGTGGCATTGCACTGGTTGATGAGAGTCATCTACCACCTAGTATTGCCTGGTAACACAGAGGGGCGGCATTCCTCCATGTGGTGTGGGCGCCACACCTTGACCCCTGCTTACGTTGGTTCACACCTGGGTGGTCACCCACCATGTACTTGTGCATGGAGGTTATACCCAGGATTACTAACAGTCCCACCATTGTGAAGGTGCAAGCAGAGGATTTGGCTGTCACACACCGTCCGGACTTCGCCGAAATTGGGTCCACTTGACTTGAGTGTCACCCGAATATCAGTTCCATCAGCGTTTTAGATTCCCAGGTAGCAAGTACAGCTTGTCTGGCATATCTAAGAGAATGTCTGTGACAACCTCAAGGACCAGGTTGTTGAGCAGGTAAGACTCCAAGCAGATGAGGATAATGCCAACATTATCATAGTCCTAGAACCGTATACCAATCAGAAACAAGTAAGGTGATACCCGCTCAATTATAAAATTGTTCAAAGCAACAAAGACACCCCCTGGGCAGCAGTACTAATAAGAAATCCAGAGATAATGGTTACAAAGATACCACAACTTTGCATGCCCTGAGCAGCCTGTGCCCATATAATATGCTCCAAAGGCAGCTACTGTATAATAGCCCTCTACTGTAGGCCTGGAGTAGAAATAGACTTTACCACAACATATCTGTAATCAGTACAGACAACCCTCGGAGGGCATAAAATCTTGATTGGAGCGGTTAACTGCCTATCACCTGTCTGGCACAGTGCCACACCGGACCGCAGGGGAACCTCAAATGGATGGAAACTAGAAGACTTCCTAGCAATTTCAATATTTACAGTCATAAACCAGCCGTTCTGCCTCCCAACGTACTGTTGGGAGGCAAAACGGCTGGTTTATGAAGAAACGATCGACTGGGAAGAATGAGCGACATAACTTGAACGTCCAGAAATATAGATACAAACGTAACCCACTGGACTGTACAAAACGCATGGACTACGTCTGACCACCGAACCATCACTTACAGCATACAAAGGAATCAGGCTAGAACAGTCACCACAAAATCCCTGTCAAACATATTTGCAATTGGGAAAGCAAATTGGGACACCTACTGCAATTTCTTATCCACCCAAGGGAGACAGTATGTGGAGGACTTGGACAGACGGGAGACCGAAGGCGAAAGGATAGACCCCAGCCAGTTCGCACAAGATATAACCTGCATAATCACCAATGCAGCGGAAGTGTCCATGAAAAGGAAATCTCCGATGACGGGAGCCATGCCATGGTGCTGGAGCTGCAAAGAATGAGAAGACAAATACAGGACAAAAGAAAGCAGTATCAAAGGGCACGAAGAACATGGCCCCAGGCAGAAGTCGCGGAACTGAGACAACAATATAGACAGATCCGAAACTTTTATATACAGAAACTATTAAGAAAAACAAGAAAACATCCTGGGAACGACTTGTCCAAGTAACGGAAATACTGAACCCTGGGGAGTGGTGTATAAAATCACCACAAACAAACTCCCCAGAGGCGAAGTGATGACTGCAACAAAGACTGCACAAGGAACACTCACTGCAACATGGCAGGACTCAATAAAGAACATACTCAGCAATCTAATCCAAAACCCACCAGGCATACTAACAGAGGACCAGAAAGCCATCTGCCAAGCAAACGAAGAATATGAGACCCAACAACTAGAGCCCCCCTTTCACAGCCAATGAACTACAAGAAGCGGTATCACAAACCAGGAACAAAAAGTGCCCTGGCCCCAATCTCATCGAGCCGGAAATGGTCAAGAAAGCAGTGGAGGTTATGCCGGACCTCCTGCTCCGACTGCACAACACCTGTATCAAAGAGGGCAAGTTCCCCACCAGCTGGAGGACAGCCAATCTAAAACTGATCCTCAAAAATTGAAACAGACACCAGGAAAATCCCAATTCATATACCCATAGCCTTATTGTCGACACTCAGCAAGCTTTACGAAAGATTATTACATAAAAGGATCCACAACCACTATAATGAGGCAAACCTGAATTCACCCAAGCAATATGGCTTCAAATCGGGATCTTCAACCATAGATGCCATCCAAGACCTAATCACCAAAGCGATGCAGTGTACCAAGAAATATTTCCTGGTCATAGCCGTCGACTTTGCCGGGGCGTTCGACACCCTCTGGTGGCCGAGTATCCTTTGCAGGCTCAGGGCAGTGAGAACACCAAGCAATTTGTACAAGAGCATCAAAACTTATCTCTCAGACAGAAACGTCCAAGTAATAACGCCCTACAAGAAGTTTACCTGGCCGGTCCGCAGGGGCTGCCTTCATGGATCTGACCTGGGGCCGCTCCTGTGGAACATAGTGTTTGACGAGTTCCTCACCATGGACCTGGGGGAGATGGAGGCCCAGGCCTTCACAGACGACCTCGTCCTGACAGTTGTGGCGGATTCCAGACAGAACCTTGAAACACTTGCAAACCTTGTAGGACTGGGCCTTGAAACCTTGTAGGACTGGGCAAAACTACACACCTTAACAATCTCGCCAACGAAGACGGACTCAGTACTACTGAGAGGGAGGTTAAACCTTAGAAGACCACAACAGATCAAGCTGGCAGGACAAACAATCAAATTGTCAACGCAAATTAAACATCTGGGACTGATCATCGATCAGAACTTATCATTTAAACCACACCTAATCTATCTAAAAGAGAAACTGCAGAAATACAAAGCGCTCGTTGCCAGAGTTACACGCAGGGACTGGGGGCTAAACAGGAGAACCCTGTCCCTGTATTATAAAGCCATCTTCATCCCGATAATAACATATGGATCTCCCATATGGTACAAGAAAGCAGGAACAGCAGTGAATAAAAGGATATTGGACACGATCCAATGCAACATATTATTAACAATAACAAGAGCATGTAACACAGTTAGTACGAGTGTCCTACAGGTACTTGCGGGGACCCTACCCTTGGATTTAGAGGTAACCTGCTGCAGACTTATGTATCTACTAGCCAAAGGAACCCAAACCACCTACAACGGTCTTACCATTGACATCACCAATAACAGAAAAAACGAGAAACAAACAATAGTGGACCACCTCGTACAAATTTGGCAGAGAAGATGGACAAACGTGGAAAAAGGAGCAATAACAAAAAAATTTATTCCCCACGTAACCAAGCTGTATCCCAAGGCTCCACATGGCTGTACCCCAAGGCTCCACATGGCTGTACCCAGACCTAAACACTACTTTTCTACTCACTGGCCACGGGCCTTTCAAGGCCAAATTAAATTCCTTGGGCATAATCGAAGAATCACACTGTCTCTGCGGCGAACTAGAAACATGGCATCACGTTATGCATCAGTGTGAAATATACGAAGACATCAGATGTCAAATGATCACGAGAATTAAATACATCCCTAACACCCAGGAACACCATCTCCTGGATACAGTAGAAGAATTTGCGGCCTTTAGTCACTTTGCCCAAGACGTTTTCTCCAGAAAAAAACTACAAATAGCCATCCACCAAGGCCAACAGGAGTAATGAAACCAAATATGGACACCAAGGAATACGAGAAACTAAGGACGGGGATATCAACCAATGATTGATGACCATTGGAATATGCCACCCAAGGTTCAGAACAGAACGCCACCCGTTTAAGATAACAGAACCCACCTGATAGGGAAGTAATAAAAAAAAAAAAAAGCTATCACATAATCAAAGAAGGATGCTGAACCAAAGAAAGAGGAACACAAGGATGGGGCTTGCCCCATGTGTGACAATGAAGAGAAACAAACGTGAAACAAAGGCCATATTGGAGACCTGAAGAGGGCACTCTAGCCCCCTTCACCTATAATTCCTAATCCCTAGGAGGAGGGGATGGCCACTCGGTCCCCTCCCTTCTCGCCATTCCCTGGTTCCTCTCTGGTGGTGCATGGGCATGCCCCACTGAAACTGGGGTCGCCTTCTCTATTGGCTCCATACTTCTGCCTTTCCCCCCAGTCTTCTGCCTCCCCCCTCTATCTTCACGCTAGTGAAAGTCCCACACATCAAAATTAATACGTCAAAACCGCCATACGCCCAGCATTCGGCCTAAAAAATTAAAGCGATAATACCTCCACGTCAATGCAAATAATAAAATTCACTTTATTTTATTTTCTGATGACCATTGGAATATGCCACCCAAAGTTTTTTTTTTTTTTTTTTTTTTTGGTCCTAGCCGCCGAAATCTCAGGAAACTATGTGGCAGGACCTGCCAGAGTAAACTAAGTCTACTGAGTTCCTGGCCTGCCTCCACGGGGTGTAAGTGGGGCAACGTTGGATCCCAACAGGGGTCCAGTGGCTAAATGGCCAGAAGAACAACGGTACACGAAATTACACGATCCAAGATCCATACACTTTTAAATCTCTGGCATTTACAGTGTACTGTAATACACCACAACATAAACTACGTGGAGATGGGGGGAACCCCTGGTGCCGCTTGACCCTAAAAACACTTACACTTACTTGTACACTATAAATCAGATTTAAAAAGAGAGAGAGAATTTTCAAATGTACTATAATGAATCTAACAACTAGAAACATTGGAATGAACACTGCTAGCCACCACAAAATCAAAAACAAGAGGCACCTATAATCATTTGAAGCAAAGAGAAAGAAAGTGAATCTTGAAGTGCAGAGGAATTTACAGTAAACAAAGTTTTGGTTAATGAATGTGTTCCAAATTAAAACTTTAAGAACTTGAAGTTCATATACATGGGTGATAGTGAAGATCAAGCTATAGCATTTTCAGAGGTGTCAAAAACTTTCACTAAGGTTAAAAGGTACTTATTACATGTTTTCAATGCTGACAAGGAGTTTGTACCGGAAGTGCATATATTCATGTATCAAAATGTTTTGCTATAGCACATTTCTAAGGAAGAGTAAAAGTACTTCAGGACACAAGGCAGCCACAAATCATAACTGGCTTTTTTTTTTTTTTTGTGACAACATTAATGGTAGTTTAAACTGCTCAGAGCACTCTACAAGTATGATAATTTTATTAAAACACAGTGATCTAGAATAAGCCCCACCATTTCATATACATTATTAGCCTAATTTATGTCAAATCTAATCATATGAAATCTTGCAAGAATATAACATCTTGCATAAATTGTGAGTATACAGTCACATTATGTAAACTGATTTTAAGTACATTACTTGCCCTCCACTGGATACAGGAATGACACCCCAGAGGTTAAGATTATCTTCCGTAAGTGTACCAGTCTAGTTAAATAAAAAAAAAAAAAAAAAGAGAGAGAGAGAAAGAGAGAGAGTTAAGAGATTATAACAAAACTTGATGTCATGTATATTCAAATATCTATCTTATGTGATCAAATAATATCAAGAGATTATAAAAAACAAAATTCATGATCACTGTGTAGCATTAATATCAATCCTTCATTACTACTCAGTAGATGAAATTTATATCCTTAACTAACTATTATTCTAATAAGGTATTTACTCATTAAAAAAAAGGAAATAATCTTTTTTCCTTACAGCAGAAAGATCTAAGTATACTTTGAATTCCTTGATGTAAATATCCTAACCATTATATAATGTATCTTTGCTGATCACAAGGTTTCCGAAAGATATTCACAATTAGCAAGCTTAAGAGCCTATCATGCTCTTAAGCAAGCTGATTGTGAACACTGTGAAAAGGAGGATTAGATTCCTCGATTATATGATATATTTTTAAATATTTTAACATCAACACACTTTACTCAATGTGCTCAATCAAAGTAATTGACCAAATGAGAGAAGATGGAAGGAAAAGAGGAGAAGAAACACCAGAGCAATGACCACAATGATCTGCTCAAGAAGTGAGTATTATCGGGAAGAAATTGGCTTTAGTGCCATATAAACAAGCAAGAGATTATTATTATTATTATTATTAATCATATGATGCAAGGAAGCCCGAGGCTTATGCTGCACCAGCCAAAAGAAATTCCCCAGTTACCTTGAGAGAGAGAGAGAGAGAGAGAATCACCAAGAATGATATCCAGCTCAGGACCCTGGGTTTGCCAAGCCCATAGTCACCAGATGTGAGCCCCTGGGGTGAAGATGCAGCAGTAACAGTCAGCAGCAATTATAAAAATATACAATATTAGATTCATCACTGCAAAACTACTGCCAATACCAGCAGACACACAATCATAATTAAAATTTACATGCAGAGAACCTACAGCCTCTTAAAAGTTGTGTTTAATATCAGTAGTCTGATATTAAGTATGCAAGAAAACAAGCTTATAACAGTATCAGCCATTAAAAGAAAAGAAAAAAAAAACACCCACTTCATTTTCCTATCCCTTCTAAAAAACTAATCTGTCTGATCCTTTAAATTTATTTACATTTACTACTGATTCCACACAATACCAGGAGGAAGTTTATTCCATTAATCAATACTCTTTAGCTCAAAGAAATGTTGACACACCAAACTGCTTTGAGCTAAAGCACTATCCTGCAACCATCATTTTTCAATTTCTCAATTCATATTCTCTTGTGCATATCATTCATAAAAGAGTAAGGACTGTATTGGGCATGAACCTCTATTTCTGAGGCCTTCTAGTAGGGAACACCAATATCAAAGGTTATTTTCAATATAACCATTTCCTTGAGATATACAAATTTTTGCCATTTCCCAGATGGCAATTTTGATGCTAATCAACGAGAAGACATGAATTTGAAAAAATTGAACCTTCATAACATCCAACTTAAAATTCCTATTTATATTTGTTAGAAAAGCCATTATAAATGTAAAAATGATCTGTAAAATTTCAATGACTGAGATATGGAGGGAACAAAAACTAAAATCTACAACAGCAGACAAAAAGAAAGAACAGGGGAAAAACAAATGTTCCAACTTAACTGCACCTAAACAAAATTATAAAAGCAAATATGGACAAAAAAAAAAGTATAAAAGTGTACGTGTATTACTCTATATTCATAATTTTACCATGTCACTACTAATGAGAGGAATCTTGGCAGTGCTGACACTATCATATCGCTAGGCCAGCCAATAGGGTGGAAGGAGGGGCAGAGCTGTTTGAAATGGTTGTTAAAGAATACTTGGGGGATTCAGAATTTGCAGTTTCACTACTAGATCTTGGAAATTTAGGCAATTGCCTAAGTGGCAATTTTGACATTAGAATACATCCACAAATCAAAATTAACACAACTACTATAAAAATGATAACAGAATTAAAATATCTTCGATTCAAATTTAACTTTTCACCCCTATTTGACCTACTTGTCAAAAAAAGTGAGAAATTATGCAGGTATGATTGCCAGGATCAGTCGAGCAGACCAGGGGCTCAAAAGAAAGACCACGGCAATCATATACCGCACAATGTTCCTACCTGTCATCACCTATGGACCCGGTGTGTGGTTCACCCGTTCGGCCATAGTAAGAAATAGGAATAAACTAGAATCGATACAAAGGACGATACTTCTCACTATTACCAGAGCATGTTGCACAGTAAGCACACCTGCGCTACAGTTGCCGGCTGGAGCTCTCCCACTTTACCTGGAGGTAGCCAAAAGAGACTTGTATTATAGACTTAAAAAGGGCATACCCACAGAATTTCTGGGAATAGCCCTTGATACAGCCAACACCTTCAATGCAGAAAAAAAACAAGAATAGCCACAAAACTCCATGAGCTATGGAAAACAAAGTGGGAGCAGGAAACCAGAGGTCTGGTTACCAAAATGTTTCTGCCATGGGTGGCAATGGTTAGTTCAAAGCCACCTAAGTGATACGTCCCTAGACTTTTTGCAACATTTATACTAACAGGTCAAGGTTCCCTAAAAGCGAAACTAACCTCCTTTGGGCTGACTGTTGACCCAAACTGCACCTGTGGCAAGAATGAAGATTAGGCACACATTCTATATGAATGTATAATTTATGACGTCCCCAGAACACAGCTAATAGCACAGATTGGCCCTCTTCCCAGGGGAGAAGAACACCTGTTTATCACAGAAGAGGAAAACTATAAAGCCTTTACATCCTTCACACAGAAAGTATTCAAAATGTGCAGAACTATCCCAAGAATGGCAATTCAGCCCCCCAGCAATTAACCAATAAACAACAGTTAAAATTCCCCACGTCTCCCATCACGCCCAGACGATGACTTAAAAACTGTCGGGATAGCAGAATTCTATGCCCTGATATGACAAAACTGGATTGACCTGGGTACCCCCAGAACTACCCTGCCATGTGTAGGAACTTGGGGCCCACACCAAATAATTACTTATTTAGGGGAGGGAGTGTACAGGCAGCCAGGGAAGCAGATTAGCTGAAAATTATCAGTAAGCTAGTAGCAAGGGGATGCAATGTAGAATGAATGAGAATGAAAGACAGAATGAACAGGCTGGGCAATGAGTGAAAGAGTGAATTAGGAATTATGGAAAAGGGAATAAATGTCAGTTTTGGTGAAAGAAAGAGTGACCCAGCACGAGGGAAAGAGAGAGTGAACGAGTGTCATGGTGAACGGGAATGAGCAAATGTAATTAGCCGAAGGAATACAAAGTTAATAATAACTTACACTACTTTATATATTCTAACAAACATTTACTAACAACACAAACACTATCACTGCATTCTCCCCTGGCCTGCAAAAAACTTGCAGCTTGGCCTGCATCAAAACTGAAGAATAACAGTACGTTGAGGTGGCCAGAAAGTGCAGTGCAGTGCAGAGAGCAAGAGTCGAACAAATGAAATGAATGCCAGAAGGATGAATGAGTGTAACTGTGTGAGAAAAAGAACACAAACCATAAATTTTACAGTTACGTTTCAGCCCTAGTTTCAATCATTTATATTCTTACTTATTTAAGTAAGAATATAATAGACTATTATGCATTAGTATTAAATTTACATTACACACCATTGCATCTCCCCACCTGGTGTGTGAGAAAAAAGATGGATTAGTGAGTGAAAAAAAAAAAAAAAAAAAAAAAAAAGAAAAAAATATATATAGTCTAACAGAGAAAACAATATATATAAAATATAAGAAAAAAGTATAAAAATAGAATGCAAGTAGAGTGAGAATGCAGATTATGAATGAAGTAAATGTCTGTCCCTCCCACTCCCCACTGTCAGCGAACATATCCTACCCCCCGGGACCAGGATGGACAGTTTGACCACCCTACTGTACTCGACACAACACACCATTTGGATCTGAACTGGGTACTCAAACCCAGTTCCTGTTAAAACCCCATTCCCAGGCAGGCAGGGAGGAAGACGGGTCTCTATCTCCTCCCCTCCCCTCCCTGTCCCCCCATACTTTGCCTGGTGGGGCTCATTCACACTGACCTCTTTGGAGATGTCTACTCTATTGTCCTGGTCCTTCTACCTGTTTCCCACCCAATCTTCAGTCTCCCCCACTCTAACTAAACGGAACGAGTACACCCCATTAACAATGCTGCCAAATTCTAATCAACGTTTAAATTCAACTGCTGTCTCGAAAATCTCTTTTGGACTTTCCAAATTCTAGTGGAGCAATCAGGAAAGGGATATGATATTGTCTTTGTGTGTGCACAATGTAAGGAAATCAGGTGCCAACTCAGCATTGTTATGAGCTTATATGAGAGCTTGAAGGACAGGGTGGATGTCCTCAAAGGATTTAAATTGAGGGCCCATCATGCTCTGAGCTGCCCACATCAATGCCAGAGCTTGCACTCAAACATCATGCAACACAGCAGCAACCCCCAAAGCAGAATGCGCTGGTCCAAAAGGAATTAGTTGTTATTGGTGACTCTATTGTCGTGGAAATGGGTGAACATAATGTACAAAAAGGATTAGGGGAACAGGACCAAGGTATGTCTGCCAGTGGCAAAGGTTGATGACATTGTAGAGCAGATATCATCTTCGAAAGGCACAAAAGGTGATATTGTTGTACATGTTGGCACTAATGATATTAAGAGTAGGAGACCGGCAGAATTACTTAAACAAGTACAGGTCAATATTGAAAAAAAGCTGTGAATTAGGGTTGAATTTGAAAGTGTCTGCAGTTGTGGTCAAACACGATAGGAGGAAGTATAAGATGAGAGCCTTGCCGATCAAATCGGCCCTGGAGAGAGAGAGATTGTGCAAGGCTCAAGGGGTAGAATTTTTCTCAGCCTGGTCTGTGCTTGTTAACAGGAGAAACTGCTTCTACTGTGATGGGTTACACTTAAATAGAAAGGATTCAAGAATGTTTGCTCATGCTATTGAGGCAGAGTTAAGTGGGCCGGAAAACTGCTAGAATCGGGAGATACACAGACTAATAGAGTAACAGTAGCCGCTGGCAGAGATGAAAGTGATTCTTGCACTGCTTCTATTCAAATGAGCAGGGGCCTGGAAAACAACGTGTAGGGGATTCCAGAGACTGCTGGGAGTCATTGCAAAACAAATAAATACATGGGCTGTGTTAGGGTAGCTAAAAATAGGAACAGGTGCATATACACCAATGCTAGGAGTTTGATAAATAAATAAGATGAATTTTGAGGTGTTGGTCAAAACTTCAAAGGCAGACATTGCTGGGATATCAGAGACGTGGTGTCACACAGATATAAGGAATGCAGAACTGGAATTTGGGGAATACAATGTGTACAGGAAGGATCGGAAGGGAGGGGGCGTTATGCTATTAGTTAAGAAATGCATAAAATCCAAGGAAGTACAGCCAGTCGACATGGCTGCAGTGTCGAGTCAGTTTGGTGTGACATAAGCACTGGGAAAGCAAAATTGAGAGTACGAGTGTGTTATAGGCCTAATGACTCCGATGACTATAATAAACAACTGTACAGAGAAATAGTGTGGGCCAGTATATCACAGTCTTATAATGAGGAATATTAATTTCCCAGATGTTGACTGGAATTTGTGGGTTGGTCACTCGCACAATAGCAAGCCTTTTGTGGATTTCTTAGATGATTGTTTTCTACAGCAACATGTTCAAGAAGCAACTAGAGGGAGTAATACTCTTGATCTGATTATCAGTAGTGATTCTTCATGCATTAAGAATCTGCAGATAAAAGAAGCACCAGGTGGCAGTGATCACAGTGTGCTAAAGTGGGATTTACTCAAAGAGGTAACTAGAATCAGGGGTAAAGGGAAGGGATTTTGCTTTCATAAAGGTGACTACAGTGGTCTGAGACAGTATTTAAATTCTATACAGTGGGACCAACTGATGATGTTACCTTTTCATACCAACTAAGAAATATTGTTCAAGATTTAGGCCTAAATGGATGTCAGATGAACTAATTAGACATGTGGCAGAGAAGAAAAATGCATGGGATACATATAAAATAACAGGTGACACGGAAGTCTATAATAGATATAAGCTGGTCTGTAACCAAGTCACAAAGGAGGTTAGGCAGGCAAAGGCAGATTATGAGGAATCTTTGGCAAAGGATGCAAAGAAAAACAGCAAAGAGTTCTTTATTTATGTAAACTCTAGAAGGAAGGGGATGAATCAGACTGGTCCACTGGATATTGATGGTTCAACTGTTGATAATACTGCTCAGGTAGTTAACAAACTAAATGAATATTTTGCATCTACATTCACACATGAGGAGTTATTCAGGGAGGGGAATGCCAGAGGTGAATTAAACTCTGGCAGTGAGCTAGATGATTTTGTAATAACTGAGAAGAAAGTGGAGGAGAAATTGTTGAAGATAAACATAAAAAAGGCACCTGGGGTGGATGGGATCTATCCAGTGATATTAAAGGAGGCAGCAAAGGAAGTAAGTAAACCCTTAGCCATAATTATGAGAGATTCCTTGGACTCAAGGGAGGTACCCATGCACTGGAGATGTGCAAATGTGATCCCAATCCACAAAGGAGGATCAAAGAGCAACACAGGTAATTACAGATCTGTTAGTTTAACTTCTGCTCCAGGGAAATTAATGGAGGCACTGGTTAAAGAAGCATTGCAGGATCATCTGGACAAGACTTTAGTTATAGCTCGGACACAGCATTGGTTTGTTAAGGGAAATCTTGTCTGACCAATTTGATTGGATACTACGATGTGGTCACAAAGGAACTGGATGCAAAGAATAATGTTGATATTTTTGGATCTTAGAAAGGCTTTTGATACCGTTGCACATGGAAGACTGCTGCACAAATTGGAGCAGTACAGCATTGGAGGCAAATTGCTGCTATGGATAAAGGGATGGTTGAGTGGAAGAAGACAGACAGTGGTAATCAATGGATACTGCTCTTCGTGGACTAATGTTATTAGTGGAGTCCCCCAGAATTCAGTGTTGGGTCCATCGTTGTTTTCTGTATTTATTAATGATATTGATGTTGGTATATCAGGCTTAATGTCCAAGTGTGTGTGCAGACGATACAAAGTTTGGTAGGATTGCTAATGACACTAATGACAGTACACTGCTGCAACAGGATCTAGAAAATTTAGCAGATGGGCTGAGTGGTGACAACTGAAGTTTAACATTGACAAATGTAAAGTACTGCATATGGGAAGCAGTATCCCTAGAGTAACGTATCAACTGTGTGGTACTACGCTGGCAGTGGTAGAGAGTGAAAAGGACCTGGGGGTAATTGTGTAGGCAGATATGAAGTTTGATGAGCAGTGCAGACGGTTGAATTCATACAAGCTACACACACATTATTCCTCAATTTGAATATATGCCAAAATATTCATTCCATCAGTAAAGTTGGCTCAATCCATTCAAAGTCTTAAAATCGACAATCAGATCAGATCACAGCATGTGTGCCTAGTCTCCAGATGCTACAATTTACAGAATGGAAGCCTTTCTTGGTAATACCTCTCTTTCATTCCCCTAACCAATCTTGTTGCCCTTATCTACATCTGTAACAGCAAACTTACATCCTTCCAAAAATGAGGGTTCCAGACCAGTATGCAGTTACTCAAGGTATGGCCTGACAATTGCCTTATACAATCGGATAATAACATACTTATCCATGCAAGCAAAATTCCTGTATATCATTGACAAGACCCTATGACCTCCTCTGACAACTTGTCTGCACTGCTCAGAAAACTTTACATCTCACTACACAATTACCCCCAAGTCTTTTTCATTCTCCACTACCCTGAGTGTAGTATCACACAGTTGGTACATTTCTATGGGGTTACTGCTACCCATATGCAGTACTTTGCATTTGTTAAACTTCAATTGCCATTTATCAGCCCATCTGGTCAATTTTTTTAGATCCTGCAGCATACCTTCATTACTGTCGTTAACCACCCTGCCAACCTTTGTATCATCTGCAAACTGAGACATTAAGCCGGATTTACCTTCATTATTACCATTAATAAATACAGAAAACAACAATGGTGCAGCAAAGAAAATCTACCCTGTGGAAATCTACTAATAACATTAGTCCCTGAAGAGCAGTGTCAACTGATAACCACTCTGTCTTCTACCACTCAACCATGCCTTTATCCATAACAGTGGGGCCTCAGTAGCCAGGTGGGAAGGAGCAGCAGTGTGTAGCACACGCTTCTTGATTAAACCGGGGTTCGAGCCCGTCACCACCAAATACGGAGGATGCGGAAAGGTCGGAATGACCACCGCATAACCCAGAGCAATATGGCCTTAGTTGCTAATGCTCCTTAAAAAAAAAAAACCCAAACCCAAACCCATAACAGTAACTTCCCTTTAATGCCACAATGGTTCTTGAGGCTGTTACAGACATTCTCTCAGGTATGTCAAACTGGGTGAGCTTGCTACCTGGGAGATTAAACGCTGATGGAACTGATTTCCAGGGAACCCTCAGTCAAGTGGATCTAATTTTGGCAAAGTAAGCTTTGCGTGTGATAGCTAAATCGTCTGCTTGCACCTTCAAGATGTTGTGACTGGTAGTAAACCTAGATATAACCCCCATGTGAAAGTTCTGAAACGTGGCACCTAGCACACTGTACATGACCACCCAGGTGCGAACCAATGCAAGCAGGGATGGAGGTGTGGCACCCACAACACACAAAAGAATGCCACCTTTCTGTATTACCAGGCAATACTAGATGCTACATTGACAAGAACATAACTCTATAGGATGCGTCAGGATCAGCTAGTGTATAATCTCACTGCCTCTCTACTCTGCCACATAGTGACTGGAGAGAATTAGAGTATTCTATCATTCTATCTTGGCCTGTTATAATGTACGATCACTCATCGGTGAAGACAGGATATTAGAGCTGGAAAAGGAATTAGAAAATGTGAATTGGAATATCATCAGTTTGGCTGAAACAAGAAGAAGAAATGAATCACTTATAAGTTTATCAAGTGGAAATCTGCTGTACACCAATGGAAACAGTGAAAGGAGTGAAGGTGGAGTTGGGTTTCTGGTCCATAAAGATTTTAAAAACAACATTTTGGAATTCAAAAGTACATCACCAAGGGTGTCAAGACTAATACTCAAGATTTCTAAGAGGTACAAGCTAAAGATTATAATGATTTATGCACCAACATCGAGCCATGATGATGAAGAGGTTGAAGAAATGTACACCGAAATTGAGAGTCTTCTAGATGAGCAGAAAACCCACTACACTATTATTATGGGGGACTTCAATGCTAAGGTTGGAAAGAGACAAAACAGCGCAGAAAGAGGAACTATAGGAAATTTTGGAATTGGTGAAAGAAATAAAAGAGGTGAAAGACTTGTGGAATTTGCAGAATCTCAAGGACTGTCAGTAATGAACACTTTTTTCAAGAAAAGGGTGAACAGAAAGTGGACATGGAAGAGTCCAAATGGATTAACAACTAATGAAATCGACTTCATCCTCACTAACAGAAGATATATTGTGAATGATGTTACCGTCCTGAATAAGGTAAATGTTGGAAGTGATCACAGACTGGTAAGATGTACACTTGATATAGATGTAGGAAAGGAATGGAAAGGAAAAAACTGACTCGAGTAAATAATACAAAGGTCTTTGAGATAACAGAGGAGGAGAAAAAGCAGTATGTACTGGAACTTAAGAACAAGTTTGAGCTTCTGCAGACTGCTCAGGACCAAGATATCGACGAGGAATATTACAACTTTCTGAAAGTGATAAAGCCCAAGAAACCTATAGGGAAAAAGAAATCCAAAGAAGAAAAAATTAGTCAAGAAACACTTGTCATGATGAACCGAAGACGACAAATGAAGAGCAAGAAAAACACTGACAGGGAGAAAATTGAGTATACTGAGTTATGCAAAGCCATTAGAAAGAGACTCAGAGAGGACATAAGAAGATTTAACACAAGAAAAGTAGAAAAAGCATTAAGGGAAAACAAAGGATTTAAATCAGCAGCCATGAGCAGTAATACAGAAAGACAAATGATACTGAAACTGAAGAATAGCAATGGTGTACTTATAAACAGCAGAGAAGGCATAATTCAAATAGCAGAAGATTACTATAGAGAATTATACAAGGAGCGAGGGAATGATACCAGCAGTGGGGAAGATGGATTGCAAAGTAGCAACACATACGACATACCCGATATTCTTCCTGATGAGGTAGAACATGCATTGAAGAAAATGAATAATCGGAAAGAGCCGGGGGAAGATGAAGTTACTGTAGAGTTGTTAAAATTGGGAGGAAGAGACATAACACAAAAACTGGCAAGGCTCTTCACAAAGTGCATTAGAAAAGGTGTGATGCCTAAGCAGTGGAATAATGCAATCATAGTTTTGCTGCATAAGAAAGGAGATAAATCAGAAATTGGAAATTATAGACCAATTAGCTTGTTATCCCACATCTACAAGTTGTTCACAAGGGCCATTACTAACAGATTAGAAAGAATACTTGATGAGAATCAACCGAAAGAGCAAGCTGGCTTTAGGACAGGATTCTCAACTATGGATCACCTTCACGTAATATCACAGCTAATGGAGAAAGCAAATGAATATAAAACACCATTATGCCTGGCATTTGTGGATTATGAAAAGGCATTTGACTCCATACAGCATAAGGCAATGTTTCGGGCACTGGAAAGACAAGGCATAGATACCCCATATATTATGATTTTGAAGAAAATATATGAGAGTGCTACCTCCTTTATTAGACTAGACAAAGACAGTAGCAAATTTAAAATCGAGAAAGGAGTTCGACAAGGAGACAATATCTCCGAAGCTGTTTACTGCTGCCCTTGAGGAAGCTTTCAGAAGATTAGACTGGTCGCAGAAAGGAGTCAATGTGAACGGAGAGTACCTAAACCATTTACGATTTGCAGATGACATTGTGGTCGTAAGCCACAATCCCAAAGAATTAGAGGAAAATCTTAATCAGTTATGCACAGTTAGTAAGGATTTTGGACTAAAGATGAATATGGCTAAAACAAAAGTAATGATGAACAAGTATGCCACGGAAAGGGAAATAATGATTGAAGGAGCAGTAATTGAAAAGGTGGAGTCATATACTTATCTGGGACAAGTTATTAGCTGTAATAATGATAAATGGCTGGAAGTCAAGAGAAGAATAAATTTTGGATGGATAGCATTCAGGAAATATAGTCACATACTGAAGAGCAATATCCCAGTTTGTCTGAAACGTAAAATAATGAATCAATGTATACTCCCCACCATGACTTATGGAAGTGAAACTTGGGCACTCACCAAAAGAATGGAAGAGAAGCTGAGGACTACACAGCAAAGAATGGAATGAATTATATTGGGAATCAGACTGTTAGATAAGAAGAGAAACACATGGATTAGGCAGCAAACTCAAGTAAAGGACATTCTTATCAAAACTAAAGAACTAAAATGGTCTTGGGCAGGACACATAGCTCGAAGACATGATGACAGATGGACTAAGAAAATAACAGAAAGGTACCCAAGAGGAGCTAGAAGAAAACCTGGAAGACAAAGGCGGAGATGGATAGATGAAATTCATGAGTTTTTGGGTAGTAAATGGATGGCCAGTGCTCAAAACAGAAGGAACTGGAAAGTTGCTGGAGAGGCCTTCATCCTGCAGTGGATTGAAAATGGCTGATGATGATGATGATGATCATTCTAGAATTCTGACAGAATCATAGTTATCAGTTAATTCAACCACTGCTCAAATCAGTCGTCTGAATTATTTGCTGTATGATTCCTTTTGCTTAAAAGGTGGTACTCTTGAGTATTTCTATTCTGGTATTCCCTGTCAGAGACCTAGTAATTTGGAATCTCCTCTGTTCAATCTTCTGTGGCTTAAAATCTTTCTACCACATTCTGTCAAATTCATCTGTTGCCTCTATCATTCTCCCAACTCCAATAATCACCTGGAACACTTTACTTTCCTCTCTGTGAAACTTGACCATTTCCAGTCCAACTTTCCTAACAGTAAGGTTATTTTCCTTGGTAATTTTAATGTTCACAACTCCAGATGGCTTCTGTTTTATAGTCACAAACCCAGCTGGTCAGATTGAGATGTATAGTATCAATGTTGCAGGCTCCACAGTTCCCACCATTCTCCACTGAGTCCTCTGTACTGGGCATAGCCCAAGCCGTTATTTCTGACCAACAACAAAACATGTTCTGCCATTGGCCAGACCCAACAGATGTATAGCAGCCAGGGGTGCAGCAGACACCAGGTCTAGTGCCCCCTGACCCCCCATCCCTAGCTGCATGGAGGCATGCCAGGTTCTACTATCGATGACTCTTTACCGGAGTCCCAGGGTAGCTGGGGGCCCCAAGTAATAAATGAAAGGAGTTGGTGATAGAGGGAGAAGTTTGGGATGTTCAGGTGTGGGGGGGTAACAGGATAGTAAGTTAGGAATGGTTGAAGAAGGCATTCCCTAGAAAACTAAGTGATGACAGTAGTAACAGATTACAGATTGTAGTGATGGACAGTGAGTTGATCCCACCCTGGAAAGGGGTCAGCAAGTCCACCTAGTGGTGGGTCTTTATCCTACCCACTAAGGGTTAGTGAGTGGTTCTATGTTAGGAAGCCTAGGCCGAGGCCTGTTTCTCAATCAGGTTGACTGAGTAGGATTATGTAATCCCACCTCAAAATGGGGTTAGCTTTCACAGTCTGGAGTGTCTTCCGAGTTTAGTAGTCATTGTCAGTGGATTCCTCGTGTTGGGAATTCTGCTAGGATATGGGTGGAACCCATAGGCCAGTCAAGTCCAAGTAGGATCCTAGTTCAGGTGAGCTATCAGACTTCGTCGCCGTTTGAATACATGCTCTGCGAATTCACTGACTGCTGCAAAGTTTGTTTGTATAAGTAGAGGTGCCTGTTCTGGAGCATATGCCTCTGTGAGAGTTTTAAGGGGCATTCGCAAGTCTTGGTAAATCGGACAGGTGAAGGTAATGTGGTGGACATCTCTGGCATTCCACAGGTGCAGGCAGGATTTTGGCCCAACGCATGAAGTTTTGCATTGAGGCTTCCATGTCCAGTTAGTAGAAAAGTTGTGTGTAAGCTTGGTATAAACCATTGGCGTGCAAACTTATTTTGCTCGCAACCCCCCCACCCCCCCCAATGTAAATACAGAGGTGGGATGACCAGATTTTTAGAGAAAAAATAGCATTTTTTAAATTATAGAGTAGAGTAAATTATTTGAGTACCGAGAAAGGAAAAAACATTTCTTTCTTTTTAATTTACACATAAAATAACTGTTTAATTGAATACAGTAAAAACAACAAATTATATTCTTATTCTTCAATTAAAATTACAAACCAATAAAAAATGAATAATTACAAAACAAAACGATAAAAAAATGCATAATAGCAAAACAATAAAAAATTAACAATAACAAAACAAAAAAATTAATGAGAAGGATGAGCCTGAATAACTGATAATATTTGGTCCATATTTGGCTCAATATTTGAAATTGTTAATCTCATGTCATCTTCTGGATCAAGTCTGGAACGCTGTTTTGTTTTTATAACTGTTAATTTTGAGAAACCAACCTCACATAAATATGTAGACCCGGAAGATAGCAATGTTTGTATAGCCATTTTTGATAATTCTGGATACTCATCTCAAAGAGAAAGCCAAAATTTTTCACAATTTGTTTGTTTGTTTGTTTATTTGGTTTTTAGGAGCATTATCAACTAAGGCCATATTGCTCTGGGATATGCAGTGGTCATTCCCTGACCTTTCCGCATCCTCCGTATTTGGTGGTGACGGGCTTGAACCCCGGTCTAATCAAGAAGCATGTGCTACGCACTGCTGCTCCTTCCCACCTGGCTACGGAGGCGCCTCATTCACAAGTTGTAATGTTGAAACAAGCACGTAATGCTTCGTACACAACAGGTCGATAAGATCTTCCTTTTGCTCAATGGTAATTTCGGGGCATGAAGAAATATCAAAAAGCAAAGAGATCACGAATCCAATAAAACTTTTTTTCTGGAAAAACATGAAATCGTTTGGAAAAATTCTTAATTAGCATTGTCAGGTGGGTGGCAATGATATCTCTAAATTGTAAAATGTCAATATTACTGCTATTAACAAAATCAGAAAAACAAGGGAACATTTCAATGTTATTATGCTCAAATTCAGTTTTCCAAAGATTAAGCTTCTTTTTGAAAGCATCTATTTTATCACTGAGTATTAATATATTTGTTCCCTATCCTTGAAGACTTAAATTTAAATCAATAAATTTTTCAAATATATCAAACAAGGTAACTAAGTTTCCCAAGCCATTTTTGATTTGTAAACAATTGGGCAAGGTTCTGATTTGTATCTGATAAAAACAATAAAACTTCATGTTTGAGGTCAAAAAGACGTTGCAACATTTTGCCACTGGACAAACACCTCACTTTCGTATATAAAAGTGTTTCATAAGCAGATCCCATTTCATCACAAAGTATAGTGAAAAGTCTGCTATTTAAGCTTCTACTTTTAATAAAGTTGATCACACTTACTGCATCTTTTAAAACTTCGTACAAATCAGTTTGCGTTTCCTTTGCTACTAATGCTTCCCTATGTATAATGCAATGATTAAAAACTGTATTTGGAGCAACTTCCTTTACTTTGCCCTTTAAACCTTTATTTTCCCCTGTTAATGAAGCCGCACCTTCAGTACAAATCGCAACACAGTTCTTCCACGTCAGATTATTTATTTGAAAGAAAATATTTCTAACATCAAAAATATTCTCACCCGTCGTTCTTCATTCCAAAGCTTTGCAAAATAGAAAATCCTCCAAAATATCTCCCTCGTAGCAGTATCTGACATATACAATTAGTTGAGCAAGGTTTGAAATATCTGTAGATTCATCTAACTGCATTACAAAAATTGGACTTTCTCTCAATCGATTTAATAAATTGAATTTTATGTTGTCCGCGATAACTGCAATACACCGCGAGACTGTCTCTGGACAGAGGAATGGTTTTTAAATCGTTGATGTACTTTTCTCCATGCATAATTGAAATCATTTTTATTGCAGCAGGGAGAACAAGGGATTCAGCAATAGTATGTGATTTCAAATTTTTTCCTATTAAATACGAAACTTCTAATGATGCTCTTAAAGCTTTACAAGGAACTGCCGTATGTTTCTTCATGAAAGATTTCTGACCTTCTATGGCGTCGGCATGGCTTTTGAAAAAGGATTGTTTTTTTTATTAGCTCTGGATGTTTCGTATGTGAGTGTCTTTTTAATTTAACAGGTTTCGTGCTTTCGTTAGCCAGTTTTTCATAGCATATTACACACAAAGGACGTTGCTCATCATCAACAACACTGTAGGTGAAGCCGTACTTCATAAATTTCTCTTGATATTTTCTATTCTTTTTCGTTCCTTTTGATTTGGAATATGATGGCTCTCTACCAGAAATTGGTGGTTGCACTTCACTTGAAATAAAGTTAGTGTCCAAATTTTCACACGTTATAATATTTCTTACCTTATTAGCTTCTGAAGTACCTGTAGAAATATTATTGTTGTCACTCCTTGGCCTTTTTGTTCTGATTACCCAGTTGTCCATGGTAAAATATGTATTTTTTCTTCTTAAAAACAATGATAATAATAATAATGAAACGTGCAATAGAAAAAGTAGCAGAAGAATGAAAGCACTGAATTACGAAGCAGAATAAAGTGCACGTGCAATACACTTGCTACATATATATTTACTGCTACCGCATATTCACACCTCTGGCCTTTAGGCAATTTGAGAATTTGTGCTGTAGCATAGCAATCACGAATTAAGAGCTAAAGGGATTAATTGAATAGTACTTCTCGGTACTACTTGTTGCTGAGTTGTACTGAGAAGTATTAATATATACTGAGAAGCTGCATCAGTCAGCCGCTTTTTGTGTTCATGGTCAGTGAGCAAATTAAAGCGAATTGCAGAAGCAGTAGGATTCATTCATATCTCAGACTTAGTTCCGGTAGTAAGATTTCTACACGTACAGTATTGAAAAAGTAATTTTAAAAACAGGTTTAGTAACAACAATAGCTTCTATATGCACAAAAAAAATAAATTTATTTAAAAATTTCCACAACCCCTTTCATTTATCTGGCGACCCCTCTAGGGGTCCTGCCCCACAGTTTGCGCACCACTGGTATAAACCATTTGTTGAGCTGTTCGGGGTGCTCCTACACTGTTTTCATGTAATTATGGGTGGTTCTTCCAAGTGGGTTGGCAGCCCAGGATTCTGCCAGATGGAGATCAGTTCACGTCTAATTCTTTTCTTGTCTCCTTGGATGGCATTGTAGAGGTAAAATACTATGTTGTTGCTGCTGCTGCTGCTGGGAGGTTCTGTCTCTTATGGTATATTAGATAATGGTATGCCACCTTGAGATAAAGAGGTAACTTGCTGGATAGGACCTGCAGCACAGTAGTAAAAACTGTTCTGTAGGCCCTAGAGGTCATCAGGAGGATGGTGGAATGTGCTTGGTCTAGCTGTCGTTTTACTACGGTGTAGTTGGCTCTATGGCCCAAAGTGCCAGCCCTATAAGTGGCTATGGGGAGAAAAATACATTCATAATAGAGCTTTAAGGTTCGCACCTTCAGACCTCCAGTTCTTCCTGGTTGCTCTTACAAGAGCTTTCCAGCATATTTTTTGATCTTCTCCTTGGTGTAGTTGATGCGTTCTCTGAAGGATCACTTCTCATTCAGCAGGACCCCCAAGATATTTGTAGGTAGGGTCAAGCTTTATTCATCGGTCCTGATACTTAATCTGGGGGGGGGGGGGGCTGGTTGAGTTTAGGTATCCTTTGAGGAGCACCTGTCAAGTTTTAGCAGCTGAGACTAAGTTTGTGGTTTTCATGCCACTGTGAGAGATCTTCTAGAACGCTGTTGGCTGCTTCTTGCAATTGTCTCAAATCCCCATACAGGACCATAGCCAGATCATCAGCATAAGCTATCTTCCTAATATTGGGGTGGTGTTTTGATAGCCAGGTGTCGAACACTGCATTCCATGTGAGGGGACCCAGGATGGATTCTTGCAGGCAACCCCTAGTCAAAAGTCTGGTAATTTCCTCAGTGGGTGTTTTGACCATGAGGTGGCAGTCGTCCAGGTAGCTGGACACTAGGTGCAGATACCTCTCGCACATCCGTAGCCAGGTGGGAAGGAGCAGCAGTGCGTAGCACATGCTTCTTGATTAGACCGGGGTTCGAGCCCATCGCCACCAAATACGGAGGATGCGGAAAGGTCAGGGAATGACCACCGCATATCCCCGGAGCAATATGGCCTTAGTTGCTAATGCTCCTAAAAACCAAAAAACCAAATAACAGATACCTCTCCAGGACACTTTGCCACCAAAGGCCCGTTTAAAATCCACAAAAAAGCAGAGAGCATATTTCCTCTCAGTGTTGCTGGCTAGCATCACAGCCCAGTGCATTTTCCTTTTGTGAAACCGTATTGTTTTTCAGAGTGGAGGCCCTTTTGAATGATAGAGTACAAGGAATCTTCTGGCTGTGATCTTTTCCAGTACTTTACCTATAATGGGTAAAAGGGCAATTGGCCTATATGAGTCAGGTTGGTTGGGCAGCTTTTTGGGGTTTTTGATAATTATCTTGAGAAGGGCCCTTTTCCATTGGGCTGGAAAGACTCCATCCCTGATGCAAGCATTCAGCAGATTTACTATAACCTGTGGTCTTGAGCCCATATTCTTTTTATGATCTTTGGCTTTGAGCATCTCAAGGCCAGGGTTTCCGGATTTGGTGGATCAGATGGCCTCCCTGATTTTGTCTTTGTTGATAGGTTCCTCATGCGATATGCCTACATGTGTGCAAGGTGGTCAAGCCTAAGGTTGTTCTGGGAAGTGTTCTCTTTTTTGGGGGGTGTCTTGATATACTATAGTGTAAAGGATGGCTTCTACTGATTCAGCCCAGGTTGTTGGCTCTGTCTCATTTAGGAGCCTGGTGGAATAGTATATATCTCCAGAATAACCTTGCCCATCAAGTTTGTAGATCAGACCCCCCCCATGGGTCTTCATTTCTGGTTTGTTCTACAAGTCTTTCCCATGATTTCTGTTTCTCATGGTAGATGGCAGTATTTCCACATCTGTAGTATTTCCACATCTCAAGAAGCTGAGGCTTTTGCAATTACTAATGACCTCGCACAGACTGTTCGCTTACCTATCAGAATACCAAACAATCCTACCATGCAGCTAACACCCTTGATCTTTTTTTCACAAAGAACTCTTCTAAGTACACAACCCAGGTGATTGGTCCTCTAGGCACCTCAGATCACAACCTGATGATGGTCTCTAATGGAGCCTTTTGCTCATGGATATTCTCGACCTTGTGTTGTTTGGCATTACAAGAACACAAAATGGGATGACCTGAGAGATTTCGTTTCTTCTTTTCCTTCAGTGGACTCTGTTTCAAATCATCTGATGTCAGTGTTTGCTCAGATCATGTAAATGTAATTATTCTTGTAGGGAATCCTTTATTTCACACTCCAATATAAAATCTCATCCTTTATCTAAACCTTGGTTTTCCAATAAGTGTGCTAAGGCTGCCTACACCAAAGCTTGCAACAATTGTAAAGCAGTCATTACTCAGTTCAAACTAGATTTCAAACAGGCTAGGAGTAGAAAACTTGCTTCTTATTCAAATGGTAGTCAAGCATTCGAGTCTCTTGCCAAAGCTATTGGCTGCAACTTATAACCATCTCTTTTCCCACCTCTGTCAAAACCAGATGGTTCTATGGCCACTTCAGCCAAATATAAAGCTGACCTGCTGGCCTCCTATTTTTCTTCAATCTCGTGTATTGATGATCTTGGTAAACCACCTTCCACCATTCCCAGTATAATGCATTCAATGGCTCCTGTGGTCTTCCATCAAGAGGAGGTCAGAACGGTCTTGATCAAACTTGATGGTTAACAAGCTTCTGGTCCTGATGGTATTTCTCCACTTGTTCTCAAAACCTGTACTCCTGTAATGTGTTGCCTTTTTTCACTTTCTTATGCCAAAGGTGTGTTTTTCCTTTGGCTCATATCCAGCCAATTCCTAAAAAGGGTGACAAATCCCTTCCATCCAACTATCATCCCAATGCGATTACTTCTACTCTTTCTAAAGTTATGAAGAAATCAATTAACCATCAACTGTTAAAATATCTAAAAACCTTCCATCTCATTAACGATCATCATTATGCATTCCATCAGCATAGATCCCCTGGTGATATCCTGGCTTATTTTACCCATCTATGGACAAATTCAGTGGAAAAATCTGGTGAAACTCAAGCAGTTGCTCTTGATATTTCAAAGGCTTTTGATCATGTTTGGCATAAAAGTCTTCTAAATAAGCTTCCAACTAATGGTTTGCCAACTTGTAATTTGTTTTCTCTCTGACAACTGTTTCTTGTAATTGGGTATCCAGTTTTCTCTCTGCAGGTGATGGTAGATGACTGCTCACTGCGGGTGATGGTAGATGGCTCTCTGTCTTCTAACTTCTCCACTAAATCTGGTGTACCCCCAATGTTCATTTCTTTCTCCCAGTCTTTTACTCTTGTATATTATTGACTTTCTTCTGTTGTTCGAAAATCCTATCCATAGTTTTGCTGATGATAGCAGTATATTCCACCTTCCAGTTTGAGAAACCCTGCCCTACACTAACAACTTCAACTTCTCGAATATGCTTATTGAAAGCATGAAGCGATGGGACCGAACCCATGTCTCTAGAGCAAAGCTCTGGCAAATCCTCCGTATGATTGATGTCTTTTGATGTAATGTTGGACATCGTGGCGAGATCCACTCTTCCTTACATTTCAAAGGTACAGCTCTAAAACGGTGTTTGCAAGCCGGCAGCTAGTTAGTATACCAGACCGGACCTATTGGAAACTCTCTAGGAGACTTCCAGATCAACTAGTGTATAATCTTGCTGCCCCTACTCTACCAGACAGTGACTGAAATAAGTCCGAGTAGCGTATACAGGGTGTCTCAAAAATACACGGCATAACTTCAAGAATGAGTTCCTCATATGCAGACAATAAAAATATTTTATATCAACATAGTTCCGGAAACGCTTGGTTTCCTAGTTTTGAAGGTCTATCTATGACACTTAACTGTTCACATCACCTTATAGTAATTGTACAAAATGTCCACCTTCTGCCTGAATACCACTGGCAGAACATTACTCAGCAGGGTAATCTGCTGGGGACAAGGCCTGTATCCGTTGCAGATGGTAAGGATACAGTTGGTGTTCTCGCAGCACTCTCCAAATAGTCGAACGTTGAACAGCCAGTTGCATTGCTATTCTGTGTGTGTTGATTCCAGGAGTGGCATGCATAACATCCAAAATCTCCTCCTCTTCTTCAGGCGTAGTAGATCTTGGTCGTCCTCTGTCGGTAGCACGAGGTGTAAAGATCCCATGTTCACAAAGGCGGCAATGGATACCTTCAAAAGTTTTCCTGTCTGGACATCGTTCTGGGAACCTTTCATGGTACAAAGGAAGAGCCTCCGGAATTTTTCTGAAGTTATGCCATGTATTTTTGAGACACCCTTTATATGGGGAGCATTTTCGAGGCAAGGAGCTGGGTATATTCTTACAATATGCATGCCATATCCAAAAATTTCATTACTTCATACAGCATGTCCCCCATCCTTTTTTACTACTGAATACACAACGAACTGTAAAACTAATAGAGCAAACTTATCTGCGAAAAGATCTAAACCTCCCAACACTTCCTCATTCACATCACCAATATATGTAATCTCAGTTCTAATCTCAATGATGTCTATTTCCACTTACAATCAGCCAAATGTACTTTTTCTCAGAGAATGTCAGTTAACAGTTGATTCAACCACTGCTCATCTCAATTGTCCAAATTATTTGCTGTATGATTCCTTTCACTTCAAAGGTGTTACTTGTGCATATGTCCATTTGGATATTCCCTCTCAGAGACAGTAATTTGGAATCACTTATTTTCAAACTTCTCGGGCTTAAAATCTTTCTCTGCCACATTCTGGCAAATTCATCTGTTGCCTCTATCATGCTGCCAATTCTACTAATCACTTGGAACTCTGACTTTCTCCAATACAACTTTCTTAACAATTAGGTAATTTTCTATAGGTAATTTATGTTCACAATTCCAGCTGGCTTCCGTTTTCTAGTCACATGGACCCAGGTGGTTGAGATGATGAGGCTTTTGGAATTACTAATGACCTCGCACAGATTGTTCATTTACCTGCCAGAATACCAAACAAACCTAAACACACAGCCAACATGCTTGATCTCTTTCTTACAAACAACCCTGCTAAGTACATGGTCGAGGTGAGTGGTCCTAGGCACCTCAGATCACAACTTGGTGGTGGTCTCTTCTCCAATGGAGCCATTCTGTCATAGCCATTCTCAGCCCCATGTTGTTTGCATTACAAGAATGAAAAATGAGATGATCTGTGAGACTTCTTTTCCTTTTTTTGCTTGGTCGGATTACTGTTTCAAATCTTCTTTCGTCATTTGCTCAGATCGTGTCAGTGAAATTATTCTTGTAGGGATAGAATCTTATATTGCATACACTCACCTTAAAATCTAGTCATTTATCTAAACCTTGGTTTTCCAATAAATGTGCAAAGGCCATTCAAGAGAAGAATGTTGCATATCATAATTGGCTTGTTTCCAAATCTCCAAGTTCATTTTCTGCCTACACCAAAGCTTGCAACAATTGTAAAGCAGTTATTAATCAGTTCAAACTAGATTACAAATAGGCTAAGAGTAGAAAACTTGCTTCTTGTCCAAATGGCACCCAAGCATTCTGGTCTCTTCCCAAGGCTATTCGCCGGAACTTTTGCCCATCTCTGTTCCCACTTTTGTCAAAACCAGATGGTTTTATTGCCACTTCAGCTAAAGATAAAGCTGACATGCTAGCATCCTATTTTTCTTCCAACTCGCATATTGATGATCTTGGTAAATCCCACCATTCCCAGTACACTCCATTCAATGCCTCCTCTGGTCTTCCATCAAAAGAATGTCAGGATTTTGATGAATTTTGATGCTAAGAAAGCTCCAGATCTTGATGACATTTCCCCACTTATTCTCGAAACCTGTACCTCTGAATGTACTCCTGTTCTGTGTCGCCTTTTTTCACTTTCTTATTCCACAGGTGTTTTTCCTTCTGTTTGGAAATTTTGCTCATATCAAGCCAACTCTTAAAAAGGGTGACAAATCCTTTCCATCCAACTATCATCCCATTGCGATTACTTCTACTCTTTCTAAAGTTATGGAGAATCAATTAACCCCCAACTCTTAAACTAACTAGAAACATTCTGTCTGATCAATGATTGCCAGTATGGATTCCATCAGTGTCAATCCACTGGTGATATTCTGGCTTCTGTTACCCATCTATGGACAAATTCAATGGAAAAGTTTTGTCAAACTCAAGCAGTTGCTCTTGATATTTCAAAGGCTTCTGTTCGTGTTTGGCATGAAGGTCTTCTAAATAAGCTTCCAACTTTTGGTTTGCCAACTGTTTCTTGTAATTGGGTATTCAGTTTTCTCTCTGAATTCTCACTACAGGTGATAGTTGATGGATCTGTCTTCTTACTTCTCCACTAATGCTGGTGTTCCCCAAGATTCAGTTCTTTCCCCCACTCTTTTCCTCTTGTATATTAATGACCTTCTTCCATTGACCAGAAATCCTATCCATAGTTTTGCTGATGATAGAACATTGCATTGCACCTTCCAGTTTGAGAAACTTTGCCCTGCTCAAACAACTTCAACTTCTCAACTAACACTACCAATTCCTTAAATTCTGATCTCCAGGTAATTCTCCAGTGGGGGAAATATAACTCAGTTGATTTCAAGCCTTCTAAAACTCAGTCCTGTGTGATATCTAGCAAAAAGGATTCTTTTGCTCCAATGCTTACCTTTGATAAGACTCCAATTTCTAGGCAAGATCATATCTCTCTATTCGGGATTACTCTGACTTCTAATCTCTCTTCGCATAAAAAAAGAAAGAGAAAACTGGGTTTTCTCTTTCTCTCTCTCTCGGCATTAATTTTCTTCCAAACAGCTGTTCACTCTGTACAAATTACAAATGCACCCTACCATGGAATATTGTTTCCACATATGGGGTGGTGCCCCCAAAACCTCTCTCAGGCCTCTAGATTCCATTCAAAAGAGGGAAGTTAGGTTAATTAATGGCTGATCTCTAACAGAGTCTCTCCATTCTGTCTCATAAGCATTCTGTTTCTGCTGCATGTGTTCTCTATAGTTACTTCCATGGGCACTGTTCTTCTGAATTGACTTCTATAATTCATGCTGTCTCTTCCAAAGCATTCCGAACACGTGCCACAACCAGTCAACATCCTCTCACTGTCCAAGTTCAAACTCACAGAACCAACTTTTCTTCTTCCTCATTTATTCATTTAACTTCTGTTTTCTGGAACAACCTTCCATCATATGTTTTTGTTGAAAATTACAATATACAGAAGTTCACTAGTGTCAACAAATATCTTCTTTCATCTTCTCTACCTACAACAATCCGTGCATGGTACTAAGTACTATAGGTTCTTTCTAATACCTCTCGTGCATAGGGTATTCATAAAAAAAAAAAAAAAAAAAAAAAGCAGCAATCTGAGCAGGATCATCAACAATTAAACCATCGATACCATAGACCAATATGATCCAATCCCTTCCTCCTACTTAACATTAGTAGAGAAGTCGATGCTTTTCATTGCAAGAGACCTCTCCTAATCTACTTTAGCTTGCCTAGCTTCCTTTGTTATTTTGGTTTGTTTTTTTTGGTTTTTTTTTTTTTTTAGGAGCATTAGCAACTAAGGCCATATTGCTCCGGGGATATGCAGTGATCATTCCCTGACCTTTCCGCATCCTCCGTGTTTGGTGGTCAGAGGCTCGAACCCCAGTCTAATCAAGAAGCGTGTGCTATGCACTGTTGCTCCTGCCCACCTGGCTACGGAGGTGCCTAGCTTCCTTTGTGACTTGACAACATAAAATTCTAAACAGGAAGCATTCAGGAACATAATCATAGAAGCTACTAGGCTTTTCGTACCAACTGAGGAATACTGTTCGAGAATTGGACCTAAATGGACATGAGATGATCTAACAAGACATGCGGCATATGAAAAATAACACAGAGGATGCATATGTTACCAACAAAAAAAAAAAATAAAAATAAAAAAAACCTGAGTTGTCAGAGCTATTATACCATCAGGGTACCTACTCATCCACCAATGAAGAGTGAAATAGCCCTGAAAAGGTCGTCTGGTTGGTGTATCCACCAAGAATAATAACAATAGTCTTCTCTATTGGGAGAGCATTGTTCATTCGAAGTATTACCGAATGGACAAATTGTTATGAAGGCACTCACATTCACAATATGAGATGTAATGAAACAATGCCACTATAACAACTTTGGTTAATTTACTGCATCCAGAAACAATGCATTTGAACAAACTTATATGTCCATAAATTTTTCCACAGTCTTAGACTTTTGTCCTGAATTTTTATTAAGTATAATATTTTAGTTACAGCTCAAAGAATATACACATAATTTAGAGACATATCTGGAGTCTCTAAATTATGTGTATATTCTTTGTTAGCTTACTTATTTTGTTAAGTGGGAGAGAAAAAAAAAAAATTTCCAGCAAAAAAAATCAATGCAAAACTGCTCAAGGTTAACTTAACTATACTAGGAAAAATTCCATACATATTTTTCCTTCTTGACAGGATTCAAATTCGGGCCTTTTCCTCATGAAAGAACAGTGAAAAAAGGGGCAGCTGTCATGGGTAGCACATTGAAATAACCATTGTGCTACTCACAAGAGGTTTTCTACTCTTGCTAAATTATTCTTTTATGTATACTTCTAAATCCATATTTTTTTACACATATCAATTTATACAATTTCATTATAAAACAAAAGGTTTAACAAAGAAAAAAATATTCAAATGTTGACATTACCTTATCAAAACAGACAAGTTTCAGCTTTCCACAAACATTGATACGAGGAGGACTGATACAGTAAATTCCCTTCTTCTTCAAACGGTTTTGTGCATATACAGTACCTATAGTCATAGCAGCAGGAAGTGCAGGAGGTACTACTATAGTAACTATATCTAGTGTTCGAATAATAGTAGCCTTTAAACTGGCCTAAAAGGTTAAAAAACATTGCAAACATATACATAAACACAACACAAATATATAAGCAATTTCAAAGTATGTATAAATAATTGTGGGACACGTTATATAGTTCCAAAATAAGATGGGAGGGAGGAGTGTCTGAAAATGCTATGTTTCGGAATTATTACATTAAACTTTGCAAAATGCATACAAACAAAATCGCTTACTTTTTAAGGTTCACATACTGATACAATACATTTCGATTTACAATACTGATTACATTTAGATACACTTAGATTCACATACTGATATAAGACAATAAATTTACAATAAGTGTTTCAAAACACTACATCCATGCACTTAACTAAAAACACCAGCTCCTCAAACTAGTGACTGTACAACACACTCAATCATTGCCAGATTGCTGAAGTGTGGCACAGATTTTTTCGCAGCTACATTCTATTCAAAGCTGCAGCTACAAAAATTTCTGTTTCACATAGGTCTTTAAATGACCACAAAGGAAGTAGTCAAGTAGGTTTGTGTTGAGTAACCAGGCTAAACGAGCAAACAAAGCCTCCTCGACCAATCTATCTGAGTGAACAGATAACATTTTACCTTGGTATTACATGGACACCTGGGTGATGACCAATCATTGTGGTGACTATGTCAGAGGTCCTGTTTTATGACCATGTGATTACCAGAAACCATAATCACTTGAGCTTCCGCTTCAACAATATTCTTGTATATAAGGCTTGTAAAGTACCTCTACCTTCTTTCGGGAAGGGGGTCCCCTTAAAAAGTCTTGTGTGCAAGAATATAGCCGAGGTAAAAATCCAACATATGTCTTGCCTTCAAGTTATATGGAACAATATTTTTCAAAGCCTCAGGATCTCTGAGTGTGTTCATCAGCCAATGTGGTGGGTGTTGTTCAGTTTTAAGGAGAATTCATGATAGAGGACATATTGTATCACTGTATGTTATGACTGTTAAAGTGCGAGTTCATGGTCTGCTTAGCATGTTGTGCAGACTGAAAACCCAAGAATAACTACTCTTTCCAATCATGAGATTGGCTAACTACAGCTGTAATCAAAGAGGACTTTAATAATTCCTCCCATCAGAGACAGGAATTGAACCGAGAACTCACCAAATGAGTGGACAAGTGGCAAAAACCATTATATTGTCATAGAGGAAAGTAAACAATCCATCAATGTATCTTATATACAGAGGCAGATCAGCAACGGCACTGTTATTTTAAACCAGTATGGAGCTAGAATTTTTCAGCCCCTATGCAAATATATCTCTGGTCCAAATTTGCACTTGAAATAAGTGGGGCCCTTCAAGCACTTTCTCAATCAACCTTGATGGTGGCCCTTCAAAGGGCCTACCAAGCACTCAGCTTCTCAACTCAACATTTGAGCCTGTACTCATGCATCAGGCAGCACAGTTGAGATTTCTAATAGCAGAAGGCACTAGTCCCACAGGAAGCAGCTGTTGCTGTTGACACTCTTGCTGAAACTGAACTGGAACTTGAGAAAATTGGTCACACACATTAGCAGAATATTTCAGGTTTTATTGGATGACTACTTTCTAGACCAGCATGATAAAGAGGCAACAAGAGAAAACAATATCCCTGTTCTGATTATTGAACTTTTTTTATCATATTTTAAGAAATTAGAAGAAAATGAAAATAATCATAAGAGCTATAAAACCAAGGTTTAAAAATGATGTCATTACCAAATGTTTTACACACACTCCCCTTCCTTCCCCAAGGATTCACAAACAAATGATTGGAAACACTGTATAAGACCATCTTAAAATCCAGTACTAAAGCCCTTGAACGGAATGAAAAATAAATGAGACCGATTCCCATAATGGGAAGTAAGTACACAAGGAGCAAATATACAGGTTGTAATACAATAAAACATAGTCAAACCTCGCTTTAACAGACTATATCATGAGAGATCTGTCAACAAAGTTTTTAGTGGACAAGTTCACCACAAAAGAAATGCATATGATCAGGGCTAGAACGTTATGTTATGAAAAGTACTACACTATGAAATAAAAAAAAAAAGCATTTAAAAATGTTGCTGCAATTACTAACTGAGTGGAGTAAAAGAGGTTGAAATTTAGGTGCTGAGAATCTGAGTAGCAGATTACCTTTTTTTTAAGTGAAAATCTAATACCCAGGAACCCACTCATCAATTTCCAAACACTCAGCATGTTATCTTCAGCAGGAATATATTCATGGCTACCAGCAAGATCTTATGAGTAGTCCCTAGCCTCAACACCCTTCAAATCTAAGGGATTTTGTTCCATTCAAATGAATAGAATGCAGATCTTCATCTCCATCCAAGAGGCACCCCTTAGCTGGAGCTAATTGCATAAATTTTTGAATTTAAATAATTTTAGTATAAAAAGGTTTGATAAGTAAAGTTTACTTTTTAATGAAGTAACAAGAAGTAACATATACAATGAATATGTATATCAAATCTGTTCTTCTTTGAGTTTGATAAAATGCATAACTGCGTAACTCATTTATGCATTACTTTTCCCATAATTTTATGATGGATTAACACTAGTTTTGTTTATAACTGATTAGCAGAAGTTCTCATATATTTGCTCTCTTAGTTTCTATGATATCTGATACTCTGACAATTTGTTTATACAGGGTGTCTCAAAAATACACGGTATAACTTCAGGAATGAGTTCCTCATATGTAGACAATAAAAATATTTTATATCAACATAGTTCCGGAAATGTTTGGTTTCCAAGTGTTGAAGGTCTGTCTATGACACTTAACTGTTCACATCATCTTATAGTAATTGTTCAAAATGTCCACCTCCTGCCTGAATACAGGCCTCACATCAACATCTCATGGACTCGCGAAGATGATGCCAAATTCCTGGCATGTTTCATATTGTCTCACAACCTGCCACAATTCGATTGCAGAGAGTTTCCACATCAGCTACCAGAGTCGAATACACCAATGACTTTAAATGGCCCCACAAGAAGAAATCTGGTGGGTTTAAACGAGGTGAGCATGGAGGCCAGGCAGTTGTCCACCTCTGCCTGGCCTCCACCTATCCACCGACCAGGAAACCTTCGATTCAGGTAATTATGGGCAAGGTAGCTGAAATATGTGGGAGCACCATCGTGCATGAAGTGCGCTTGTTGACGCACGATCAGTGGCGTGTCGTCCAAGAAATCAGGCATGTTGTTTTCCAAAAGTTTCTGTATGCCTGCCCTGTGAGTTTGTTTGGAAGTACATGGGGCCAAATAACTTATCACCAAAAACACCCGCCCAGATGTTGAGGCTGAACCGCTGTTGGTGATGTGATGGAATTGCATGTGGGTTTTCCTCAGCCCATACGTGCTAATTGTGAAAGTTTTGGATTCCGTCTCGTGTGAACTGTGCTTCATCTGCAAATATCACTAAGGCAGGAAAGTGAGGAGTTGTACCACACTGCTGCAAGAACCACTGGCAGAACATTACTTGCACAGGGTAATCTGCTAGTGATGATTAGTTGCAGATGGTAAGGATACAGCTGGTGTTCTCGCAACACTCTCCAAATAGTCGAACGCTGAACAGCCAGTTGCATTGCTATTCTGCGTGTGCTGATTCCAGGAGTGGCATGCACAACATCCATAATCTCCTCTTCTACTTCAGGAATCATTGATCTTGGTCATTCTCTGTCGGCAGCACGAGATGTAAAGGTCCCATGTTCACAAAGGCGGCGATGGATACCTTCAAATGTTTTCCTGTCTGGACATCTTCATTCTGGAAACCTTTCATGGTACAAATGATGAGCCTCCAGAGCATTGCAGTTCTTGCACACTGCTGCAAGAACCACTGGCAGAACATTACTTTTGCAGGGTAATCTGCTGGTAACAAGGCCTGTACCAGCTGCAAATGGTAAGGATACAGTTGGTGTTCTCGCAAAACTCTCCAAATAGTGAAACGCTGAATAGCCAGCTGCATTGCTATTCTGCATGTGCTGATTCCAGGAGTGGCATGCACAACATCCAAAATCTCCTCCTCTACGTCAGGAGTCGCAGATCTTGGTCATCCTCTGTTAGCAGCACGAGGTGTAAAGGTCCCATGTTCGCAAAGGCGGCGATCAATACCTTCAAGCAAACGCTTTCCTGTCTGGACATCTTCGTGCTGGGAACCTTTCGTGGTACAAACGATGAGCCTCCAGAACATTGCCGTCTGCCAAACCGTACATAAAGTGCATATCCGCTTGCTCCTGATTTGAGTACATGGTCAGAATGGAAAACCACCAGATTCTGTCAGTACCTTGTAATGAAGGAAATCACCAGCGGGAGATAAGACATTCCGGTTAATAACTCAGGAATCAAGTATTTCCGGAATTATGTTGATATAAAATATTTTTATTGTCTACATATGAGGAACTCATTCCTAAAGTTAGGTCATGTATTTTTGAGACACCCTGTATATAAATTTTTTTATGAAAACTCCAAATGCAAACAGTGTTAGAACCTACAGTACATAATACCATGAATGGGTTGTAGACCGAGAAGACACAGGATAACTGTTGATGTTAGATTTGAATTTATAGATTTCTTTTTGGGAGTACACATGAAGGTTGTTCCAGAGAAGTAGAAGTAGAAGAGATAAATGAACAAGAAGAAAATTTGGTTATGTGAGTTTGGAGCTGGACAATGAATGGCTGCTGACTGGTTGTTGCACATGTTCAAACTGGTCTGGAAGAGAATAGGGAAATTACAGCCACATCCCAATGTGGCTGGGAATCCAGCAGAAGTGGATATTGTATTCATGTACATGGAGAGAGTGAATCTTCTGCTAAATTTGAGACAGAACTGGGTGAGGATTACATCTCACCAATAATAAAGCCTGTAAGATGCTCATAGAATCTGAATATAAAAAGAACTGTTGGTGCTGGCATTTACTAATATGATCCAAGGCTAACTGTATAGCGTGCAGCTCTGCAGTGAATATGCTGCATTCAGAGAGAATCTGCTCTGATATAGTGGTGTCTGTGAAGACAGCAGCAGATCCTAAATATGATTCTGACTTCAAGCAATCTGTGTAAACTGACACGAAGTCAGAATGTTCAGCTCGGTGTGCTAAATAAAGCTGCAGGTAGACAGATGATGGAGTGTCCAACTTCTCCCCATTTTTAAGGGAAAGTTGCATGCTGGAAATTGAGCATGTCAGGGTGGAAGGGCAATTCGGCTTTGGTGTTTGGGCACACTTTTCAACCTTGATTTTAAATTCTTTGAGTAGCTCTTGGAAACGAATACCAAAAAGGCGATTGGCAGTCTAACGGGTGTTGTACAAACTTTCCCATTGTGGCTCAAAAACGGTTGGCCACGTAGGATGGTCTGGCAGAGATTTCAGTTTTAAAGCATATTGAAGAGACAACTGCTTATGTCGAAGCAATAATGGTGGTTCATTTGCTTCAATATATAGGCTCTGGACAGGAAATGTTCGATATGCTCCAGTAGCGATACGGATAGTCTAATGATAGTCTAATAGGATCCAGGGCGGAGTGATAAATTATAGAGGCTACAGATGAATTTGACAAAAAAAATGAGATAAAGTGATATTAAGCCAGAGGAACTCAAACAGAAGTTCCAAAATCTCCTCTCTTTTGGGCCTATAAAAATCAATGATGCATAACTTAATTGTTGTTCCACTTGCATATTTAGATCACCAAGAGGTTATCTTGGTGATCCAGCAAGTATGTTTGTTGAAATGTTTGTTTTACCTATAGTGGAAAGGTTTCAGACTATAATTTATCCAATTCCGCAATATAAAATACAGGAATATTTCACAGTGTGGTTAATGCATTGGGAAAAAACTATCACACTGACTGAATTGGAACTAAGTGGGGAATAGTTTCAATGGAAAAAATAATGATACTTGGGTATCATAAGGATTTTTTTTATATTAGAAATAATTATGAATGATTAGTTAGAAAAATAATAAATACAAATAGTAATGAGGAAGACTAAGAACGAAATTAATTGATAATCGATTGCAGTTGCAGATTATGAACTGCACTATGGTGAATCCTGTACTGATTGAAGCCGAACTGTGCAAAGTATTGCTGCACTTATTCACCGTGCAATTCTAGGAAATCAGAAATGTCTTTAGAAAATACTTTCAACCAGAATTTGAAACAATAAGGATAACAATACAATTATACTAAACTATTAACCCTTTCAGAAATGAGTTCCCTGAACGTGAAGGCAGTGAGTTTTCCACTGGCAGTTTTGTAAAGTGAGTTTTTTCATGAACTTTTGAAAATTTCAAAAAATAAAAACTTTGTAGATAAATTCTTTTCAATATTAAATTGTTTGTATTTTGCTTTGTTGTCCATTATTATACTGGACAACTAAATATATATAGTAAGAAATGCATTGTGCACCAGGGTATGACTGCAAGCGGCAAAAGTTTATGACGTAGAGCAGATATCAACTTTTAAGGGCACAAAGAGTGATACTGTTGTACACATTAGCACTAATGACATTAAGAGTAGGAGATCTGTAGACTTACTTACAAATACTTACTTAATGTTTAAAAAAGTTGCGAGTAAGGGTTAAATTTGACAGGGTCAGCAATTCTGCCAAGACACAATAGGAGGGAGTATATGATGAGAGTCTTGTCAATCAATTTGGCCCTGGAGACATTGTGCAAGGCTCATGTGGGTAGAATTTTTCACACCATAGTCTGTGCTGGTTAACAGGAGAGACTTTTTTTTACGAGGATGGGATACACTTAAACAGAAAGGATGCAAGAATAGTTGCTGATGCTATTGAGGCAGTGTTAAGTGGGTCAGAAAATTTCTGGTTTGGAGGGGGATGATTCACAGACTAATAGATTAACAGTAGCTGCTGGCAGAGGTGAAAGCGATTCTTGCATTGCTTCTATTGGAATGAGCAGCAGCCTGAAAAGCGAGGTGTTGGCACTTTCAAGGACTGCTGGGAGTCATCACAGAACAAGTAAATATATGGGCTGTGTTAGGGTAACTAAGAGTAAGAATAGGTGCACGTGTACTTGCATGTACACCAATGTTAGAAGTATAGTAAATAAATTTGATGAATTTGAGGTGCTGGTCAAGACATCAAAAGCAGACACTGTTGGGATATCAGAGACGTGGTGTTACACAGATATAAGAAATGTAGAATTGGAATTTGGGGAGTACAATATGTACAGAAAGGGAGGACGGGGTCATGCTGTTACTTAAGAAACATATAAAATTTAAGGAAGTGGAACCAGTTGAGATGGATGGACAGTGCAATGTTCAGTCAGTTTAGAGTGAGATAAACACAGGGAAAGCAAAATCAAGAGTAGAAGTGTGTTATAGGCCTAAAGAATCTGATCAGTACAACGAACAGCCGTACAGAAAAATAGAGTGGGCAAGTAAATCAGATTGTCTTATAATGCAAGATTTTAACTTTCCAGATATAGACTGGAACCTGTGGATTGGTTACTCACACATTAGAAGACTTTTGTGAAGTTATTGGATGATTGTTTTCTGCAGAAACATGTTCAAGAGGCAACCAGAGGGAGTAATACTCGTGATCTGATTATCAGCAGTGATTATTCATGCATTAAGAATTTGCAGATAAAGGAACCACTAGGTGGAAGTGACAACAGTAAATTGATGCAGGATTTACTCAAAGATGTAACTACCATCAGGGGTAAAGTGAAGGGTTTTTGCTTTCGTAAAGGTGACTAAAGTCATCTGAGACATTTTTTAAATCCTATACAGTGGAACCAAACGATGATGTTACCAACAGCAAATTCTAAATGGGATTTAACCTTGGAAGGAATTAACCTTCAAGGAATTAACCTTGGAAGCTACTAGGCTTTTCATACCAACTAAAAAATACTGTTCGAGGATTAGGACTAAATTGATTTCAGATGAACTAATAAGACTCGTGGCAGAGAAGAAAAATTCATGAGATACATATAAATCATCAGGAGACACAGATGCTTATGGTACAAATAAGAAGATAGTCTGTAATCAAGTCATAAAAGAGGTTAGGCAAGCAAAAGCAGATTACGAGAAATCTTTGGCGAAGGATATAAAGAAAAACAGTAAAGACTTCTTTACTTATGTAAACTGTAAAAGGAAGGGGATGAATCAGATTCGTCCATTTGATATTGATGGTTCGATCGTTGACGATCTTGCTGTTGATGATCTTGAATGAGTATTTTGCATCTACATTCACACATGAGGAGTTATTAATGGAGCAGAATGCCAGAAGCTTATCAAACTTTAACAGGGAGCTAAAGGATTTTGTAATAACTGAGAGCAAAGTGGAGGAGAAATTGTTGAAGTTGAACACAAGAATGGCACCTGGGGTGGATGGGATCTATCCAGTTATATTAAAGGAGGCAGCAAAGGAAGTAAGCAGCCATGATTATGAGGGTATCCTTGGACTCGGGGGGGGGGGTCCCCACTGACTGGAGATATGCAAATGTATCCCCAGTTCACAAAGGAAGGGTTCAAATGGTGACACAAATAATTATAGTTCTCTTCTGTTCTTGGGAAAATAATGGAGTCACTGGTTAAAAAAGAACTGCAGGATCATCCAGACAAGACTGCAGTTATAGTTCAGACCCAGCATGGGTTTTAAGGGGAAGTCTTGTCTGACACGTTGTAGTATCCAATTTGATTGGATACTACAATGTGGTCACAAAGGAACTGGATGCAAATAATAATTCTGATATAGTATAATTGGATATTTAGGAAGGCATTTGTTACTGTTGCACATGGTTTGTGATTGTGATTTGGTTTTTAGGAGCATTAGCAACTAAGGCCATATTGCTCCAGGATATGCGGGGGTCATTCCCAGACCTTTTCCGCATCCTCCGTATTTGGTGGTGACGGGCTCGAACCCCGGTTTAATCAAGAAGCGTGTGCTACGCACTGCTGCTCCTTCCCACCTGGCTACGGAGGCGCCTGTTGCACATGGAAGACTACTGTACAAGTTGGAGCTGTATGGCACTAAGGGAAAGTTACTATAATGGATAAAAGGATGGGTGAGTGGGAGAAGACAGAGGGTGGTAATCAACGGACACTGCTCTTAGTGGACTAATGTGGTGTCCCCCAGGGGACAGTGTTGGGCCATTGCTATTTTCTGTATTTATCTCTGATATTGATGAAAGTACATCAAGCTTAATATCCAAGTATGCAAACAATACGAAGGTTGGTAGGGTTGTTAATGACTGTAAGGACAGTACGCTACTGGAACAGGATTTGAAAAAGGTGGGCAGATGGGCTGAGAGGTGGCAACTGAATTTTAACATTTGACAAATGCAAAATGCTGCATATGTCGTTAGATCTGTTGGTGCATCAGCAACTTAGGCTATAATGCACTAATTACTCTCTGATATTTTCTTCGTTGACTGCATATGGGAAGCAGGTAACCCCAGAGTAAAATGTGCGGCACTACAATCAAAGTAGTGGAGAACAAAAAAGAAATGGGGGTAATTGTGCAGTCAGATATGAAGTTTTCTGAGCAGTGCAAAGAGGCTGAAAGGGTAGCTCATGGGATCTTGTCAATGAGATATAGGAATTTTGCTAGCAGAGATAAGGGATTATACTCTTGCCTAAGGCAATGGTCAGGCCACTCCTTGAGTACTGCATACAGGTCTGGAGGACTCAATTTAGGAAAGATGTAGAGCTGCTGGAACAAGTACAGAGAAGGACACAGAGATTAGTGAGTGGAACAAAGGGTTGTTGTTACCAAAATAGGCTTAAGTTCTGCAAATTGCAGCATCTGGAGACCAAGCACCTGCGAGGTGATCTGATTGAGGTGTATAAGGCCCTAAATGGTTTGAGCAAGCTCAATGCTGATGAGATTTTTCCTCTTGCCTGAGGGGTCAAATTCAAATTGAGGAAAGACGGTTGTAGAATAGATGTGCGGAAATTCCTCTTTAGCCAGCGGGTAGTTGATTGCTGGAACAAGCTCCCATCTGATGTTGTGGAAGTTGAGAGCTTAAACAAATTCAAGGCTGAACTAGACAAACTTTTGGAGTGAATGGATGGCTGAAACAGGAAGGGGTTTTTTTTTTTTTTTTTTTTGGCTGATGCTATATAAGCTTACTTTCTTGTATCATCTGCCTCTAATACTAATGCTAATTGCAGCAAAATTATTGTAAAAAAATCAAATTAGAATTTTTTTTTAAATCACAGAAAATATCATAAAAAAATGTAGGAGATAGTATTGCATCAAAAGAGAATCTGATATAATGCTATCTTATACATATATTTATGTATCACTTGATTCAATTTCATCAAACTTCTGGAACTAAATTCCAGTAATTTCAGTTTGGTAAGCCAAAGTTGTACAACTCTGGCTGACAGATAATTTCCACCTCTGCTGTTTAAATCTATTTCGTGTTGCTATTTATTATATACCATGTCTATTATTACTTAGAAACACAGGTAGCAGCACATAATGGAAAATTTAAGATAATTCATGCATATATGTCCATATTATTTGAAAAGTACTTATATTATAAAACAACTCTGCAAAATGTGCGTGTATGTGTGTGTAAACACACGCACATTTTGCAGGGTGTATATATATATATATATATATATAGAAAATAGACACAATTACTACATCAGAAGAATAAAATCTATATTCTTAACCAAATTTTAAAAAGTAGGAAATAACAAAAACTCATAAAATTAATATGAAAATGAATCTCCATGGAGCAGCAAAAAGTGATAATTCCTCAGCATAAAATCAAGGTTTCTGTAACATATTTCTACACCAGCCAGAGTTTCTACATCTAAAGCATCTTATGCACAAGCATGTATAAAATTTCTGTGCTCTCCATATTAGTTTGCCATTTGTTTGTAGCATGTAAACATCAGGAAAATAACATCAGCAGAAACCCCCTAGTAGACCCTCCAACTGAGACTGACTAATTTGGCCCATCTAAAAATACGATTTTAAGTTCTAAAATCTATGATGGGAATTAAGCCCAAATCTTTTCATTGGAATGGTGAGTGATATAACTAAGATAATGCCGCAAACTCTTATTCACTAAATATCAATAATACTTTTCTATTTTTTTTTTGTTTTTTTATTTTTTTATTAAATACTTTATAGATGAATATCAATTGTGTGGCAGAAAACACTTACATGTATTTTAATATAACAAACAACAGTATAAATCATTCCAACAATTGAGATGAAAAACAATAACAGAACAAATTTTATGGCATCTTTGTAGAATTTGAAACCCATATCATTTGAAAATAAGATGGATCGAACCAGTTCTCCTTTTGCTGTAGAAAATCCTATTTAAAGAAAAAAAAAAAAAAATTTAATATTTATTTTCTTTTAAGAAAAAAAATTTATGGGACCATAATTACAGAGAAGTAAACAAATATCTTTAAATTATCTGTACTTCAGTTATCTCAAAAAAATTGCTTTAAAAAAATAAAATTATTTAATAAGTGGTAAGGCCCACCAACTATTTAGCTGTCTGATTATCTAACAGTAGGGAAGATCAAGCTTTTATTTTAAATTTAGATAAATCGTTAGAACTCGCATTTGAGAATTACAAACAAAAATGTGACATATATTGTGAAGAAGCTTGAAAATAAAATTTTAAAAGGAATACCCTTATTTCAATTGACAACACATCACTGTATCGGTTTTAACTGCAAAATGAACTTTAATAAACTTAAAAGAAAAAAATGCTTTGCTCAAAAAGTCTGATGATAAATTAATAAAGTAAAACAATTTGGAAATTAATTTTTCCAAAACTGTTTTTCAAGCGTTCTATTTACTTTTCAGTTCTTCTCTTCTAAGGCAAAAATAAGCAAATGCTGAATTGGGTGGGTGGGTGGGTGTGGGGGGGAAAGAATTGCATTCCTATTGCATTTGTTGAATACTATGGCTGTCACTATGTTTCTGAAGGGAAGAGGGGTGGGGAAGAACACTGAGTTATTATCCTTGGTTATGTTGATATCCTGGCTTGGACTATATTGGATGGCCTAGGCCTTTAAATTCTCTCATGGTGTAGTATGTAGGATTGGAAAGTGTCTTAAGTTGAAAGAGATAGTCTATAATGATACTAAGAAAAACATACCAGAAAGCATGCATACCATACCAGTTTGCATACCAGAAAGCCAGGTTACGGCGACCCTTTCCTCTGGTACCTCTGTACTTGGAGTGGAAGGATTTTAACTATAGTTTCCATAGTTAAACAAAATATAATAAAAAATAGTTCAACAAAGTATACATGTTTAATGTGATGCATTAAACATGTATATTTTGTTGATAAATAGAAAACCGAAGAGGATCTTTGTATCAAAATGTTTCAGTTTTCTATTTATCAACAAAGCATACATGTTTAATGCATCACATTAAACATGTAAACTTTGTTGAACTGTATACTTTGTAAACATGTATACTTTGTTGAACTACTTTTTATTATATTTTGTTTAACTATGGAAACTATTTAACTCATCCTTTTTTTTTTTTTTTTTTTTTTTGATTTGATAGTTGTTGGCGCATCGGCTTCTGTGGCCATATTGCACCTCCCAAGGTTTTTGCAGTACTTTGATCGAACCCGCGACCTTTGGGAACTCATCCCTGGCTTGCATGGAAGTACGAAAGATAATAAATAAATAAATTTTCTGTTTATACTCCGGGACGACCACATGGTCAGAGGAGTTCACAAGGTAGAGAGAATACAAGAAACAGCACCGTATTCAGCAGTCACGGGCTTGAACCCGCGTCACTCAAGGTACGTGTACTTATGCACCCGTGCACCTGACCAATCGGCTACGGCAACCTTTCCTCTGGTTCTTCTGTACTTGGAGTGGGAGGATTTTTCCTTAGTTCCACTGATGATGTAATTAATGAAATTTGGGTTAGTCATTAAAAAGAGGATATCTTGTGCACTACAGTTTGCTTTCTAGCGCCCAAGGTCCACAGTTATGAAGAGCCCTCAGGGTCAGGCACGTTAATATACTACTTTTACATGGGGAATTGGAAAACCTATGCCTAAGTTACAAGAAGAGTATACCTACAGAAGGGATAGAAGTACAGCAGCCCTGTTTTCATTCCTCTCCCCTCCTTGCCAATGTCATTGATTGATAAACTTGAATAAGAGGGCCCCAGCCAATCACCCATATACATACCTAAACTACATTTAAAAGAGTAAGAGATTACCTCAATCTTTTGCGTAGAATGCTTTGCGTAGATGCTCTCCAAATGTAAACGGATAAAATGATTTTAATGAATTCTCTCACTCATAGAGACATAACTGATCCGACGCACAACAGAATCGAAAGCTGAGAGCCCCAACTAGACCTTGAAACACATCAAACCAACTCAGGAAAAACCACAAGTGTGAGAAGACATTCAGTCAGAATAATTAAAACAGTTAAAATCGGAAAATCACCTATGAGAATAAATAATTTAAAATCAAGATTATAAAATTTGGATAAACATATTGACCTACAAATTAAATAAAATTCACTGTGTTTTCCTCCTTAAGCAGACAATGCTTTTCAACTATTTGTCTTGATTTTTTGTACAATATGGTGCAAAATTATATTAAAGTGACATTAAAATATTCTGCACAAAAATATCATATTTCTTTCCTGAAATATTGACTCCTTGAAAATATCACTCCAAATTTTGCTAAGGTTAATTTCAATTGTAGGATCCAAGGTATTAAACTACTTGCTTTTGCCATGTTGCGCCGTATTATTAAACTTGCTTTAAATTCTCATTTCGCGATAAAGAGAAGTTATTATTCCAGGTTACCATACTTCACGACAAAATAAAAAAATATTTACATTCAAACGACTGGTTCATTTTGAAAACCTTTATAGATTTAAGGCAGAATGCATTAGCCACTGAAATAAAAAATAGGCACTCAAATAAATTAAACGCATTATTAACAGTTTTAAATCGGGCTCGGATAAAAGTTACTGAAACCCCCCTTGTACAGATGCAATACGCCCACTAACAACCCGGACATGTTTACTCAAACGGTCGCTCAAACATATACGGGAATTTCTACTATACCTACATATAAAGAAAATGGAACTACACATAACACAAATCTAGCTTACAAACCTTCTTCTCCCTCACATTACATGTATAATGAGTTCTCACTCCTATCGAAGGGACTGAATTTTAATTTACCCCCATAAACTTCCTAAGAAACAATTTGTGATAGATTTTGAGTTTAGTCTCCGCAACATTCCACAAAAAGACTTATTGATCCAACAAGTCAATCAAATAGTTAATAACCCCAAAAATCTTCGGTTACTCAGATTGAATAAGAGAGAAGTTATAGCATTGTTGTTATTTGGTTTTTAAGAGCATTAGCAACTAAGGCCATATTGCTACGGGGATATGCGGTGGTCATTTCCTGACCTTTCCGCATCCTCCATATTTGGTGGTCACGGGCTCGAACCCCGGTCTAATCAAGAAGCGTGTACTATGCACTGCTGCTCCTGCCCACCTGGCCTTGGAGGTGCCAGTTATAGCATTACGTAATCTTAGGAGAAACAAAGATATTGTCATTCAAAGAGCAGACAAAGGGGACACAGTAGTTATTCTAAATATCAGACTATATTAACAAATTGGACTCTATTATATTACACAGTTCAACTTACATAGAGATAGACCCATCTATATTTAGGAATTTAGTAAATCAATACAACAAAATACTAATGTCATACATAAGAGTGATTTTATTTCTATGGCGCAACTAAAAGAGCTGAAAGCCAGGAACTGTAACATTCCTGTACTATTCGGACAAGTTAAACTCCATAAACCCAGTTTTCCCATATGTCCAATTGTTTTTTACAAAAAAATTCCGCATTTTCACACTTAGTTACACACATATATAACATCATAAAACCTTTTAGACAGATGATAAAATTCTGTATAAAAAACTATGACACTCTATTCAACAGTCTTAGAGATGTCAAGCTTCGCGGTAATGATAATTTATTTTCATTAGATGTCACTTCCCTGTAAACCAATGTAAATGTAGACTATGCTCTTGATATAGTTTGGGAATTGTTAAACGATGATACCATTATGATTAATCACTCTAATTTACCTAAAAAAGAAATTTTCCATTTAATCAAGCTTCTACTTGAAGGTAATTATTTTGCTTTTAAAGACAAGCATATACAAGCAGATTTTCGGATTACCTATGGGTTTGAGCCTGAGCGGCCTGATAGCAGAGATCTATCTTGCTAATATCGAGCACATACATTTAACACCATTCCTTCCCTGTATTACTTACTATGGGAGATACCTTGACAATGTACTCGTTATAATGGATTATGACATTCAGGACATTCTAAAGACATTTAACAGCATTCATACGAGACTACATTTTACATTGGAGGAAGAACATGTAGAAACAAAAGCTCTAAATTTCTTAAATTTCACTCTTACACAAGATATGCAAAAATATAATTTTTGCATTCCGAAAACCAACCAATACAGGGATGTTCTTGCACTAAAGAAGTTATCATCCGTTTACTTATAAAAGGTCCATAATATTTAACCAGTTCCTTAACGCACAAATATTCTACTTCTGAACCCACCTAACCAATAGGTTTTTAAACAGGGGCTATCCACTTTCCATTATAAATCAAATCTGATTACAAGCTAAAAATGTCAGAAAATACAATACCTATTAATGAAACCAATAAAAAATTCTTTATTTCTATTCCGTATATTGAACAATGGTGCAGGCAACTCAATAAACTCTTTAAAGATACAGAATTCAAAATTGTAGCCAGGCCTATGCAGAAGCTCACACAGTTCTTCCTTCTCTCTCTCTCTCTCGATACAAGTAAATGATCTTGTATACAATATTTATTGTGGTCAGTGCGATTCATCATAGCAAGGATCTACTCGGTGTACTCTCGATTTACATGTGAAACAACACGCTGCTTCGGTCTGCACATCGCGTGCAAATGCATCGGAATTGGAGTTTCATGCCTTCAGTGAAGGCCACATATTCCTATTTAATGAAGCGGAAATCTTCAACATACAACATGATTACTTAAAAATATTGATCGCTGAGACCCTTGAAATGAACCTTTACTCAAATTCTATCAATTCTATCTTTACCTAATTTTGGATTTCTGGTCTTTTTTACGCATGCACCAATACAAATAATCTCTCCATGTAAGAACTTAACACACACGCACGTACACACACACACTTCGCGTTATTTCCGTACTGTGATCAAGACGAATAATCAAAAAGCGTTGTCTGCTTAAGGAGGAAAACAGTGAATTTCGTTTAATTTGTAGGTCAATATGTTTATCCAAATTTTATAATCGTGATTTTAAATTATTTATTCTCATATGTGGTTTTCCGATTTTAACTATTGTAATTATTTTAATTATTCTGACAGAATGTCTTCTCGCGCTCGTGGTTTTTTCTGAGTTGGTTTGATGTGTTTTGGAGTCGGGTTGGGGCTCTTAGCTTTCGATTTCGTTGTGTGTCAGATCAGTCATGTTTCTATGAATGAGAGAATTCATTAAAATCAATTTTATCTGTTTATTTTATTTTATTCATTTACATTTGGAGAGCATCGACTGGAAGCATTCTATGCAAAAGACTGAGGTAATCTCTTACACTTTTAGATATAATTTAGGTATGTATATGGGTGATTGGCTGGGGCCATCTTATTCAAATTTATCAAACAATGACATTGGCAAGGAGGGGAAAGGAATGAAAGCAGGACCTCTGTACTTTTATCCCTTCTGTAGGTAAACTCTTCTTGTAACTTAGGCATAGGTTTTCCAATTTCCCCATGTAAAAGTAGCATATTAAAGTGCCTGACCCTGAGGGCCCTTCATAACTGTGGACCTTGGGAGTTAGAATGCAAACTGTGGTGCACAAGACATCCTCTTTATTAATGACTAACCCAAATTTCATTAATTGCATCATCAGTGGAACTAAGGAAAGATTCTTCCACTCCAAGTACAGAGGTACCAGAGAAAGGAGCATCTTTTGTATTTATTTTATTTTATTCGTTTACATTTGGAGAGCATCGACTAGAAGTATTCTACGCAAAAGATTGAGGCAATCTATTACTCTTTTAAATATATTTTTACAACGTAGAAGTTATTGAGCCTAGTAGCTCTGTATTTTTTGCAAATCCTATGGACTAGAAATATCAATAACATTTCTCTTGTCTGGGGACACAAGTTAGAATTGATACTTTCTGCTCCAACACGAACATTATACTATGTGTTTCACATTTCAACTGGAAGAAAACTCCCTCACCTTTCTGCATGTCCTTGTGATAATAAATGTCACCAGATACATCGAGCTAGCACAGGCCCTGGGCCAAACAGCCCCCACAGAACAGTCTTTCCCCATAGGGGAGCGTACACTCCAAATACATGCTTCCCAACCCCAAGTAGTCTGGAGCCCAGTTATTGTGTATGGGGGGAACCTGTGAACCAATCAGTGAGTTACTGATGTGGGAGTTATTCAAATAAATAACTACTGCTCGGAATAACGGGAAGACATTTTGTTTTTGCAAAGATGATATTGAAAAATAAAAATGCTAAATGGGAAGTGCTCAGGAAGATAATCATAGAGGCAACTATGCTTTTATACCAACTGAGATATATTGTTTATTGTTTGGACCAAAATGGATGTCAGATGAATTGTTAATCAATGGTTGATTATAAATTGTCAGGGGACAGAATCTTATGTAAGTACAAATTTTTCAGCAATCAAGTTACTTTGTGAGGTTTGTTTGTTTGTTGTTGTTTGTTTGTTTGTTTGTTATTTGGTTTTTAGGAGCATTAGCAACTAAGGCCATATTGCTCCGGGGATATGCGGTGGTCATTCCTTGACCTTTCCGCATCCGCCGTATTTGGTGGTCACAGGCTCGAACCCCTGTCTAATCAAGAAGCATGTGCTACGCACTGCCACTCCTGCCCACCTGGCTAAGGAGGCGCCTACTTTGTGAGGTAGGGGGTAAGCATGTTAAGACTGAAAGAAGAGTGTGGCTAAGAAGGCAAAAAAAGTAGTAAGAAATTCTTTGTTTAGACTGACACCAGAAGAACAGAGATGAATCATATTAGCCCACTAAACATGAAAAACATAATAAGTATTAATTTTGGTGTGGAAAATGAAGTAAGGAAGCAAGCATCAGCCAAATCAAAAAAAGAAAAAGAGAAACTACTGGTGTCATCTGTACATCTCTTCTAATAACACTAGCCAACACGATTTTTACCACCAAGAACTTAAATGCTGTTTTTAACCAATTTTTATGTGCAGATTTCGAAAATCACCATGACAGTTTCACATCACATCACAATTATTAAATATACAGGGAGGTTAAGCGTTACCAAAATATGCCAATTTTGCATAATCTAGCCAGTAACATATGACATACTGATTTATTTTAACAGATATAAGCTAATTCTCTTAATTTTATGGACTCAGGCCTTGGTTTTCTTGTGATCTGTGCCAAGGTTTTCCAAGTATTAACTGATCGTGACATTTATATGCCTTATATTTTAGAACATGCTGACGAGGCTACTAGTGACGGTCGTGTTCAAAGCCGCTAAGTGGATTTTTCTTATTTATTGATTTGAAATTATTGTTTTTCTAAAACTTTTGATTTAAATTTAGTAGTATAACATTATTTTGTGATTTTTTGATTAATTTGGTGTATTTATTCTTTACTCGGCCTTGTAAAAGTATCGGTAAGGGTTTCCACGTGTTCGTAACTACCGTTCGTAACTACCGCTACCGTTAGTAACTTTCCCGCCATTGTGATACCGTACCAGATATATCGTAGGTTATATACCGTACTAGATAGCGTTAGTTGAACTTCGTTAGCAGTTAAATTGTACGTTTAAATAAATACATATAACGACTTAGATTACAAATGTAATATAATTAATAACATAACATAATTAATTAATAAATTAATAGAATCATGACTCAGACCAGAGCAGCAAAGCAAAAGGCTCAAGCTAATGGAAGTGCTGTGGCTCAGAGCAGAACTGAGGGGGGCAGTTGTCCTCTGACTGACAGCCTTATAAAATGCACTGTTTGCTTGATGTTTGCAGAGCAATCGGGTACGGGACATGATACTGCCAAGGGGGATGTCTTTGTGTGTGCGCGATGCAAGGAGTGTATCGATATCAGGCAACAACTCGGTGTTCTTGTGGGCCTATATGAGAGCTTGAAGGACAGGGTGGATGCCCTCGAAGAAACTAAATTGAGGGGCCCATCAAGCTCTCAGCTGCCCACATCAACGCCAGAGCTTGCACTTGGGCATCGCGTGACACAGAGACAACCCCTAAGGCAGAATGCGCTGGTCCCGAAGGAACTAGTAGTTGTTGGTGACTCTATTGTCAGGGAAACGGGGAACATGCTTTGTAAAAAAGATAGGTGGAACAGGACCAGGGTATGTCTGCCAGGGGCAAAGGTTGATGACGTTGTAGAGCGAATATCATCTTTTAAGGGCACAAAAGGTGATATAGTTGTATACGTTGGCACTAATAATATTAGGAGTAGGAGACCGGCAGAATTACTTAACAAGTACAGGTCACTGTTGAACAAAAGCCAAGAATTAGGGTTGAATTTGAAAGTGTCTGCAATTCTGCCCAGACACAATAGAAGGGAGTATATGATGAGAGTCTTGTCGATCAATTCGGCCGTGGAAAGATTGTGCAAGGCTCAAGGGGTAGAATTTTTTTCAGCCTGGACTGTACTTGTTAACAGGAGAGATTGCTTCTACAGGGATGGGATACACTTAAATAGAAAGGGTGCAAGAATATTTGCTGATGCTATCGAGGCAGTGTTAGGTGGGTCGGAAAACTGCTAGCTTGGGGGGAGACAAAGACCAATAGATTGACAGTAGCCACTGGCAGAGGTGAAAGAGATTCTTGCACTGCTTCTATTACAATGAGCAGAAGCCTGAAAAACAAGATGCATGGTATTTCAGAGCCTGCTGCAAGCCATTGCGGTACAAGTAAACACATGGGTTGTGTTAGGGTAGCTAAGAATAGAAACAGGTGCAGGTATACTTGCGTGTACACCAATGCTAGGAGTTTAGTAAATAAATTTGATGAATTTGAGGTATTGCTCAAAACATCAAAGGCAGATATTGTTGGGATATCAGAGACGTGGTGCCACACAGATATAAGGGATGCAGAACTGCAATTTGGGGAGTACAACGTCTACAGAAAGGATAGACAGGATAGGAAGGGGGGAGGGGTTATGCTATTAGTTAAGAAACACGTAAAAACCAAGGAAGTGAAGCCAGTCGACATCGCTGGACAGTGCAGTGTGGAGTCAGTTTGGTGTGACATAAACATTGGGAGATCAAAATTGAGAGTAGGAGCGTGCTATAGGCCTAATGACTCTGATGAATATAATAAGGAACTGTACAGGGAAATAGAGTGGGCCAGTAAATCAGAGTGTCTTATAATGGGAGATTTTAATTTCCCAGATATTGACTGGAATTTGGGGGCTGGTTACTCACACACTAGCAGAACTTTTGTGGATTTATTGGATGATTGTTTTCTACATCAGCATGTTCGGGAGGCAACTAGAGGGAGTAATACTCTTGATTTGATTATCAGCAGTGATTCTTCATGCATTAAGAATCTGCAGATAAATGAACCACTAGGTGGCAGTGATCACAGTGTGGTGAAGTGGGATTTACTCAAAGAGGTAACTACCATTAGGGGTAAAGGGAAGGGTTATTGCTTCCGTAAAGGCGACTACGATGGACTGAGACAATATTTAAATTCTATACAGTGGGACCAACTGATGATGTTACCAACAGCAAATTCAAAATGGGAAGCATTCAAAGAACTTATCTTGGAAGCTACTAGGCTTTACATACCAACTAAGAAATATTGTTCAAGGTTTAGGCCAAAATGGATGTCAGATGAACTAATGAGGCATATGGCAGAGAAGAAAAATGCATGGGATACATACAAATTAGCACATGACACAGAAGCCTATGATAGATACAAGTTGATATGCAACCAAGTTACAAAGGAGGTTAGGCAGGCGAAGGCAGATTACGAGAAATCCTTGGCAAGGGATGCAAAGAAAAACAGCAAAGAGTTCTTTACTTAAGTAAACTCTAGAAGGAAGGGGATGAATCAGATTGGTCCACTTGATATTGATGGGTCAAGTGTTGATGATCCTGCTCAGGTAGCTAACAAACTAAATGAATATTTTGCATCGACATTCACACATGAGGAGTTATTCAGCAAGGGGAATGCCAGAGGTGTATTCAACTCTAGCAGTAAGCTACAGAATCTTGAAATAACTGGGAGTAAAGTGGAGGAGAAACTGTTGAAGATAAACACAAGAAAGGCACCTGGGGTGGATGGGATCTATCCAGTTATATTAAAGGAGGTAGCAAAGGAAGTAAGCAAACCCTTAGCCATAATTATGAGAGCTTCCTTGGACTCAGGGGAGGTACCCATAGACTGGAAATGTGCAAATGTGACCCCAATTCACAAAGGAGGATCAAAGGCTGACACAAGTAATTATAGACCTGTGAGCTTAACTTCTGTTCCAGGAAAATTAATGGAGGCACTGGTTAAAGAAGCACTGCAGGATCATTTAGACAAGACTTCAGTTATAGCTCAGACACAGCATGGTTTTGTTAAGGGGAAGTCTTGCCTGACCAACTTGATTGGATACTATGATGCAGTCACAAAAGAACTGGATGCAGGGAATAACTTTGATATTATATACTTGGATCTTAGAAAGGCTTTTGATACTGTTGCACATGGAAGACTGCTACACAAATCAGAGCAGTGTGACATTGGAGGCAAATTGCTGCTATGGATAAAGGGGTGGTTGAGGGGGAGCAGACAGAGAGTGGTAATCAATGGACACTGCTCATCATGGACTGATGTTATTAGTGGAGTCCCTCAGGGCTCAGTGTTGGGTCCATTATTGTTTTCTGTATTTATAAATGATATTGATGATGGTATATCGGGCTTAATGTCCAAGTTTGCAGACGATACAAAGGTTGGCAGGGTTGTCAAGGACACTACTGACACTATGCTGCTGCAACAGGATCTGGAAAGGTTGAGCAGATGGGCTGAGAGGTGGCAAATGAAGTTTAACATTGACAAATGTAAAGTACTACACATGGGAAACATCAACCCCAGAGCAACGTATCAACTCTGTGGTACTACACTGACAGTGGTAGAGAATGAAAGGGACTTGGGGGTGGTTGTGCAGGCAGATATGAAGTTCTCTGAACAGTGCAGACGGGCTGCAAGGGTAGCTCATGGAGTATTGTCAATGATATACAGGAATTTTTCCAGCAGGGATAAGGAGGTGATTATTCCATTGTATAAGGCAATGGTCAGGCCACACCTAGAGTACTGTATACAGGTCTGGAGGCCTCATTTCAAGAAGGATGTAGAGCTGCTGGAACGAGTACAGAGAAGGGCAACAAGATTAGTGAATGGAACAAAGGGGTGCTCTTACGAAGAAAGGCTTAAGTTTTGCAAATTACAGTGTCTGGAGACTAGGCACCAGCGAGGTGATCTGATAGAGGTGTATAAAGCCTTGAATGGTTTAAACATGCTCAATGCTGATGGGATTCTTCCTCTAGCTCAGAAAAATCACCTGAGAGGGCATAAATTCAAATTGAGGAAAGACAGATGTAGGATAGACGTGCGGAAATTTGCCTTTAGCCAGTGGGTGGTTGGTTGGTGGAACAGACTTCCATCCCTTGTGGTGGAGGTTGATAGCCTAAATAAGTTTAAGGCTCAGCTGGACAGGTATTTTGAACGAACAGAGGGGTGAAGTGGAAGTGGGTTTTTTTTTTTTTTTTTGGCTGATGCTGCATAAGCTTGCTTTCTTGCACTGCCTCTACTAATGCTAATGCTAATGCTAATGTTTCAGGGTTGTAAATCTATCCTCCAAACATCTGGTATGTCTAAAAAAAGGAAACACACTATAATATATCCAAATATACCGTCTGCAATTTGGCTCGTTCCACACAGTGATGATTTGCCAGTACCAGTGGCCCCCAAAACTTGGGATAACAGTAATAGGGAAGATAACAGTGATCAAGTTCAAGTTGAGGATTCTTTAGAAGCCTCCACTTCACATGATGTCGACTATCAGCCAGTAAGTTCAGGTAGTGAGGTACATTTAATCAAACAAGATGAGTTGAATGATTTCATTCGAGACTTAAATTTACCGAAAGAACAAACTGAACTATTAGGTTCTAGGTTACAGCAGTGGAATATACTCACCGCAGGAACAAATGTCAGTGTTTCGAAAAAGACATAAAAGTTTTCGAAATATTTTGCTACAAAGGACAGTATGTGTTTTTGCAAAGACATTATTGGACTTCTGAAAGAACTAGGCATTGTTCATAAGTCAGATGAATTGTGTTTATTCATAGATCCCTCAAAATTAAATTTAAAAGCAGCTTTGCTTCATAATGGCAATGAATTTCCATCGGTTCCTGTGTTTCATTCAAATGGACTTAAAGAAAGTCATGAAAGCATCTCTAAAGTTCTACATGCTATAAAATACCAGGATTATGGTTGGAACATATGCTGTGATCTTAAGGTTACTGGTTTGCTTGTTGGTTTGCAGGGTGGTTTCAAAAAATATTGTTTTTTTTTGTGTTTGTGGGACAGCTGTGTGACAGAACATTATGTTGTGCAACAATGGGACAAGCGGGATGAATTCATATCAGGACAATGTAATGTAAAATATATTCTTTTAGTGCAATCAAACAAGGTTCTTCTTCCACCCCTGCACATCAAACTTGGATTGATAAAAAATTTCGTGAAGGGACTACATAAAGAAGGTAATGGATTTGCATACTTGAGAAGTTTGTTTCATAATTTAACACATGCCAAACTTAAGGAAGGAATTTTCATAGGACCCCCAAATTGGGGAACTCCTGAAAGACATTTTGTTTGAAACCTAATTAAACGGAGGTGGAATTGACAGCATTGCAATCATTTAAGGGGGGGTTGTACATGGTTTTTTTGGGTAATAGGAAAGAAGAAGAAAATTATGAAATGTTGGTGTCTAATTTACTCGAGTGCTACAAAAACATGGGCTGTCAAATGTCGCTGAAAATTCATTTTCTCCATTCCCATCTCAAATGTTTCCCGAAAATCTGTGAGAAGTGAGTGATGAACAAGGGGAGTAGTTTCATCAAGATATTTCCACGATGGAAAAGCGGTACCAAAGTCGCTGGGATCCTGTAATGATGGGGGATTACAGTTGGTTCCTTGTGAGGGAGAGTAAGCAGGAATACAAGAGAAAATCACTTAGTAGCAAACATTTTTAAGGACAATTACAGGTATGCTAATTATACAGGGTGTCCCAAAAAGGTGTAACCAATTTTAAATGTTTGTAACAAATGTAATTTTAATGACAGAAACACAAAACTGTGCTAAATGTGAGAAAAACGAAGTTTTTACTGACGTTCAACATGTGCACCACTTGTCACATGAACAATATCTAATCAGTAATAAAGTTCATCCCATGTTTTTTCAAGGATGTAACGCTTAATTATGGTAATTGCATTTGTAATCCTGCACTTTAAGTCTGCAACAGGGGTCTTGCAGACTGTGTCTTTGATGAATTCCCATAAGAAGAAATCACAAGGGGATAAATCTGGTGAATGTGGTGACCACGCAATGAAACCATCACGCCCAATCCAACAGCCAGGAAACTTGTCATCAAGAGACCTCCTCACACTCAAAGCCCTATGTGGCGGCACTCCATCCTGTTGGAAAATAACTCCATTTGGCAGTTTGTCCAATTGAGAATACACATAAAGCTCAAGCATGTCCTGGTAATTATCCGCTCTCACAGTTGCTTCTTGAAAGAAAAAGGGTCCAATAACACGATCAACCATGATGCCACACCACACATTCACCTTTGGGCTATCTCGCTGATACTCCTGCACACACAGTGTGGGTTTTCAGTCCCCCAAAATTCTGACATTTTGCTTATTCACCTTTTCCAAAACATGAAATGTGCACTCATCTGTGAAACAAATCTGTGCCATTACACACTCATCTTGTTCCGTTTTCTCTAACATGTCTTCTGCGAATTGTTTACGTTTCACACGGTCATCCCGGGTTATGTGCTGGAGAATCTGCAGTTTATAAGGGTGCATCTTCAATTTTCTTTGCAACACTCTATGCACTGAAGTCTTGGGGATGGCCAGTTGCTGTGCTGCTGTTCTAACGAATTTTTGAGGACTACGAACAAATGTCTCTCTCACAACATTCACTCTTTCCTGCATCAATGCTGGTCGACCAGGGCTTTTCTTAAGATGGACACTACCTGTCCTTGAATAGCTGATACCAACTTTCTGATGCTGTTACGGGTTGGTGGCTTTATCCCATATTTACTCCTGAAATTACGCTGAACCTGCATTTCAGACCGGATTTCAATAAATCATTCCACTACCTGTGCTTTGGTCATGGGATCCATTTGTTACCTCTCTACTTAAACTTCAGGACAACCGTCACAATCTGCAAA